>NW_027492861.1:205000-393288 GCF_021521415.1 Bidens hawaiensis | reverse complement strand
TACTGACTCCATCAGACAACAAATATGCCTACAAATTTCAAAGACGACAATTTTCTCTTGCAGTATGTTTCGCGATGACGATAACAAAAGCCAAGGTCAATCGTTATCAAGGGTAGGTTTGTACTTAAAAGAACCCGTGTTCTCACACGGACAACTATACGTCGCCTTGTCAAGAGTTACAAGCAGGAGTGGGCTAAAGATTCTGATTCTTGATAAACAAGGTAATCTGACCAATACAACAACAAATGTTGTGTACAAGGAAATTTTTCCTTATTTATAAAATACTTGTGAAATGTTTTTTTTTTTTTTGTAATTCTTGAAATTTTAATGTAATTTGTAGTTATATTAACAATATATGACAACTGTGTTCTTGATTGTATTTCGCTTAATGTTTAAATATTAAAATTTTCATTAATTTCCCGTATATTACACGGGTCTCAAACTAGTATATATATATATATATTAATACTATTATAAAATTAAAAAAGATATTATAGATATTTAGAATATTAATACAAAAAATAAATTAATAATAATAGCTTAAAAGTTTTTAATTTGATATGTGTAATAGTGACTATTAAGTGAAAACCAATGTTGTGGAGACTAATATGTATACAAATAATGTTAAAAGTAAAAAGTAATTAATATAATAAATTCAAGGGATGTATAGTCAATAAAATGGTATAGAGAGGAGGATGTTTAGCAGCACCCTTTATAATAATTATGTTCTTTTGGTTGATGACATAAATCTTTTTTTATATAAAACCTATCATTTTATAGATCCTGTTTCTAAATCTACATATTTGTGCACCACATAACTTGTCTTTAAACAATTAAACTCATAAGACATTAGTACCACTATAATATAATTAATTTAAAAATGTTACTTTCATAACTTCTCTTTCTATAAATAAAATAGTGAAACAACAAATAGTTAGAATTTAGTATGATGACTAAGATGTTGCCTTATATAAGAGCATTTTTAATGGGTTCTTTATCTTTAAAATTTAAATAAAAACCATATTTTTTTTAATTTATACATCATTTTCTAATAACATTTCCTAACTCATTCTCCATTGCCATCTCTATATTCTTTTTTCTCTTTCTTTCATTTATAATCTTAAATCCTAACTATTTTGTCTTATTATCATTTTCAATATATATTGATTTCTAATATATATTTATAGATGTGTAGTTGGAAATAGAGTATTGTGGCAACACTTTAAATTTGGAGGCTTCAAAGCATTCTCAATGAGTTCTCCATACCAATCTTCATTTCTAAAATTTAGAAAAAACATCTAAATAATCACTCCAACCTATTCCCTATCTCCAAACTCCATCTTTAAATTTTAGTGAAATGATATAGAAAGCCTCCAAATTTAGAGTGTTGCTACAATACTCCATTTCCAACTACCATTCTATTAATATATATTGGAAATCAAATTATATTGAAAATGATAATAAGACAAAATAGTTAGGAATCCTACTATACTATTAAAACAAATTAGTTTGCCTCCACATGCTCCTTTCCTATTGGAAGATTACCTTTCCTTCCAAAGTTATCATGTACTTCTCTATTTTTCTTACCATTTAAATAAATCAAAAATAAATTATATTCCTAATAATTAAAATAATTAATGTATTCATTTAAGTTAATAATAATACCGGTTTCCAAGTTTCAATTCTTTCAACTTCATTACACCCGTTCCTTCATACTCAACCTTACCTAATCAACAAAATCCTCCATACAATCGGCTATTATTTTATGTCAATCGGACAATGATTTGATTAGATCCGACATATTCAATTGACACCGTCGTTTGTCTAAATAAGGGCAATCGACGATAAACGAAATACTCAATTAGATCACGGAAACGATTTCCGTCAATCAATGAGTAGATCCATGTCGATTGTTAATTAGATCTTCACTTCGATGGTTGTTTTACCGTCAATCGATTTTTTTTCTGGTTAGTATTTTATATTGTTAGGATAGTATGTTTACTTATCCAAGGTTAGTATTTTATATTGTTAGGATAGCATGTTTAATTCTTAATCTTAATTGTTAGTGTTAATTGATATATTTAATTGATAATTCATATGTTTCCTATGGTTAATAGTTAATATATAATTCATTCCATATTTCAATTACATTATATGTTAAATGTTAAATTTTTATTTTTTAATGTGTCATTGATTCCAATTTTCAATTATGGTATTTGTTAAATTTTTAATATGTAATTGATTCCAAATTACAATTATAGTATTTTGATTTTTATTGATTCATATCATTAATTATACCTAACTTTTCAAAATCGGAATTTGAATTCGTAGTCAACTTAATGTCTAATTTTGTAAACATTAATTACAATATAATTGAATTTATATCAATTTGAATTCGTAGTCAACTTAATGTCTAATTTTGTAAACATTAATTATAATATAATTGAATTTATATCATTTTTGACTTATGAGTTATTATGATTTTGTTAAAAATAAATCTCTAATTACATTCTGCAAATTTACTATATTTATTAATCGGTTATTATACAAATCCCTAATATATTCTTTAATTTTACTATTTTTATTAGTAGCAAAATAAGTTTATATCAATTACATTTTTAAAATCTCTGATTGTATTCCCTAAATTAACTGTATTTAGACCTTTTTTTTTTTTAACAATTCAAACTTTCTAACAAATACTGTTTATCTATATATACTATAACCAGAATAAAGAGATTCACACACTTCTCACTTACTTACTCTTCGATTCATATTTGTATCATTGTCAACGTTTTTCATTCTCTTTCATACGGATAAATATTTTTTTTAACTCATCTAAAAGTTAATTAATGAATCTTGAATCTTTGCTTGAATTTTTTATTTGTTACACAGCAACATGGAAGCATCAAGCATTACCATGTTCAACGGTTTGGATGTTTCAAACAACGATTATGTACTGGTTCATATACTCAGACTATGGCGTTTGAAGGACAACAATAAACCAGGAGAGGACTGGTCCATAGAAATGATTTTATATCTTTCTCCCTCTCTCTCTCTCTCTCTATATATATATATATATATATATATATATATATATATATATCTTTCTCTCTCTCTCTCTTGCGGTTTTAGCCATTTTTTCCGACCTTCTTTTCCATATTTTTCGATAATGTATTTATTCTACGCTAATGGTCGATTCTTATATATTATTCACTATTGTCATTGTCATTTCATTTTCTTTGCACTTTGTTATTTGTATTGTTTTTAATTCTAATATGATTTTCCTATAATTTGTTTAGGTTCTACATCAAACTCTAAGATTCAAATTACATGTTAAGTTTCTATAACTACTCTATCTTTCATAGAATGAATGATTTATTTAGGTTGTGATTAAAATTTCTCTAATTGCATCTATCCACCATTGGTAAATCTAACTAGACCAAAATATATGTATTTATTTTTAATTTAGCCGGAATAGTATATTATGTAACATTAATTTAATTTTAATCATTTCAGGTTAAAGCGACCCAACTTATAAAATAGCTAATTGCCTGGAAGGAGTATTTGATGAAAACTGGTTTTCTTTTTGTACAACAATGGATATTAAGTTACGATTATTTATGTATTTATGTAGGTTACACAGTTCATGTAAATTAAATCATTTTTATATGATCAATTTTTATTTTGGCTGTTAACACGTGTGAATCTTATCTTGAAACTTCTATCAATTGTTAACATGTGCGTTAATTTTATTTATTTTTTATTTTTTTACACAACTTATTTTTCAGTTTATTAATGGCTTCTATTTATTTATGTTTTTAAAATACCCTTAATTTATTCTTAATATTCATAACAAATTTAAACCCTTTTTAAATATGGAATTTGACTAATTTTGCAACAAACCTTTAAAGGTTTCCATACTCTTCAATCTCATCAAGATTTCCATTTTTTATATTTGACCATTTTTTAGTGTTTCAGGTCATCATTTTAATGTTTCAAAAGTCAAAAACATTTTGATAATTTTTGAAAGCTTTCTAATTAACCAATTTTGTTTTAAATTTTACAATTATGTCTAAATTATTTAGTAAAATACAACCTTACTTTTTCGATTTAATATATCTAACTTTTGAGTCATTGGATGAAATGAAACAAAAGTTAAATTAAAAATTCATTTACAATAAAATATACATTTATTTATTTATGTTTTTATATGATACCCTTAATTTAGTCTTAATATTCACAATAAATTTAAACCTATTTTAAATACAAAATTTTCAATCTTGCAATGAACATTTAAAGGTTTTCATTGTTTCATCTCATCAAGGTTTTCATTTTTTATATTTGACAATTTTTTAATTATCCTTAAATGTCGAAATTAATGTCTAAAATAAACCCCCTATTTTAATGTTTCAAAAATCATAAATGTTTCCATAATTTTTGGGAGTATTTCTAAATAACCGATTTGATTATAAATTTTGTAATTATAGCTAAATTATTTAGTCAAGATTTCTCAAGCTGCATAGGTAACAGATTTGTGAGTTAATATGTGGAGTTGGTGACTGGGTTACTATCACGTTATTATTCATATTTTGTTTTTAGGTATTATAGATTTTTATTATATTGTAGTTATTTTTTTGAATAATCAACAAGTTATATTGCAGCTTTTAAACTTTCAGTCAATTATTCAAAGTATTACCATAATTATACAGTTATTTATGGGTATATAGATGTATAATTAATATAATTATGGTAACATTTAATATTTGATTGGACTTACAATAATGATTTCCTTTATTATATCAATATCAATATTTGAATACTTATATTTTAATACGTTCATAAATGTCTTATATAATATAATTGTTACATGATTTTAATACTTTCAAAAAAAAATTAATCAAATCATTAAGTGATTTTAAGATTTCTCAAATTTTGACATATATATATATATATATATATATATTTCTAATTTTATTTTTTACTTTGTGGTTGATTTTTTTTTATGGTAACGATGTCACCAAGTGGATTCTTAAACATTCAATTGACTTTCTTTATATTATTTTTGTTATTGTATTTAAATGTGATGGGCTAAAACAAAAAGAGTTTAAGAATCATAACAATGCTTGCATTCTTATTTGATCATTTTCAAAGAAAGTTTAGTGAGTAGTTCAGTAAATGAAATAATATAATTATTAGCAATGACTTACTACACATTACGTTTTTGGATACATTTCAGAAACATAACATTTATATAAAATTATTTAGTTCATATAAGTAAAAAATCACAATATATTTCAATATATTAGCATATATTTATAATTGACATTTTTTATATAATTTTCTCTCGTGTAGTATACGGGTCACTAACCCATAACCTACTAAAGCATATATTTTTGAACGTTTTTCTTAATGTTACAAAGTTTGTGGGCTTGTAACATATGAATTAAATAGATTTTACATGTTATTCTTAATGAATTTTTTTGGTTCATGGTTTAAGTTATAAAGACGATTGAACTTGTAATTTTATTCTTATAAATACCTTATAATTCATATATAATTATAATTTTTTTAGAAATACAGCTTTTTACAATTCATTACAGTGTATAACATAATATATATTTTGCACATGTGTGGTAAACGGTTCTTTGATTTACTAACCCTTGTTGAACATTTCTCTTTTTATTTTAAGATAATTTTTTACAACAAAATCTTAGTCTTTGTAAAATTATATTTTAAATCCGTGACAATATTTTTTTTCAAAAATATCATTTTCATGCACACAAAATGTAATATAATAATATCGGTATGAATTTTTATTTCTATATTAAATCACACCAAATTTTTGTTTGACACTTTGAATTAATAATAGATAAATATATCAAAAACGTATTAAAAAATCATAAATAAAGATTATTATATGAAATAACTGAATTTACGTATTGTATATCATAATTGTCACGACTTTAAAACATCATTTATTATTTTCAATATATTTTATGAACAATCTATTATTTTTAACACATAATCATTTTCTTACGTAACGACTTAGAATCAACTTCGGAAATGTTAGATAAAGAAATAAAAAATTACTTGAAGATAATGTTGGATTCTCAAAATCTTTTGGTTCAAGGATACCGTATGGTAAGCGATTGTTTTAAAAACGATCCCGGTATGGATTTAAACTTGTGCATTATTGGAACAAGGCAAAAAGATGCACGAACTTACAACCTGCCAAAAAGTTTTAAAGTTGCAGCGTTAATCGTTGGTGATATTGGTGACACAATAGATTAGCGCGATATAATTGTAACGACTCAAAGCATATCTCTAGCAAGAGTTGGAATATATATAAGAGACCCATTTTCTACTTATGGTCAACAATATGTTGTTTTATCAATAGTGAATAGTATATTGTATTAAAATACATATTTTGGAAAAGTAGGGTAAAGTTACAAACAAGACAACAAATATGGTTTATAAGGAAATATTTAGCAGTTTATGAATTTGTAATTTTTAAAGTTTTAAATTATGTTTCCAAACAATGTTTTATGAATATTTTTTTAGTAAGTTTTTGTTTTAAGTACTTTGTTTATCTAGGAATATGAATTGCAATTATATCAAATAATTCTCCCAATAAACATATGAAACAAACTTTTATCATCTTAAATATGTCTTTAGTTAACGACTTATATATTCTACCCGTGTCGTACACGGGTCAATAACCTAGTTAAGATTATAAATGAAGGAAAGGGAAAAAAGAATATAGAGATGGTAATGGAGAATGAGTTGTGAAAGGAAAGGTTATTAGAAAATGATATATAAATTAAAGAAATTATGTATTTTAGTTAAATTTTAAAGATTGAAATAGAGATACAATTGGAAATGCTCTCATATATTATTTCACTAAAATTTAAAGATGAAGTTTATAGATAAAGAATAAGGTAGAGTTTTTTTCTAAATTTTAGATATGAAGATATGTATAAGAGAACTTATTGGAAATGCTTTAATGGAAGTTGTGTCCTCTTTCTTCAATTTAATCAATACTTTAACCAATGTTGTTGAGATCGGACCGGACCGGCCGGTCGAACCGGTCCGACCGGGATTCGGTCCACCGATCGGTCCGGTTCACATAGTTCGCTCGGCTGTTTTGGGAACCGGCCGGTCCGAACCGGTTGAACCGGTTTTCTATATAAAAAATATTTTTTTTTTTGAAAAATCATTTTGTGGGCTTGACCTGCCATTTTTTGAGCAAATGTGTTCGGCCGGTCCGACCGGTTGAACCGGTAAACCGGTAGACCGTCCGGTTCAGCGTCCGATCCGGTTATGAAAACATTGACTTTAACTAAACCTTTTATCTTCTGTTGAATACTATTGGCGATATCAACATTAAATAAATGCGCCATTACATGGCGTTTTCAATTTAGTTATTTTTTTAGCGACTGAAAGTATAAAAGTTACAAGTTCAAATGTTATACCACTGCCATTCATAATTTTAAAAATTATAGACTTTAGCAATTGATTGATAACAAGTACATATTTAACGTGGATCACAACTCAACTCACAGCCACGTCAATTATTTTTATCTATTACATGTGTAGTTTTTATGATGCATTTTTGAGAGGTGTATTTTTCACAAGATCTATAAAAAAGCATATATTTTTACATGTGGTGGGACCAGGTTTGGGAAATGGGTCTAGAATAAAAATATTTTATGTAAAAAGTGGTGATGATGTGACAATCATTTTGGGTGTTTTATGATTCTTTATTGGTTAGGTTTAA
Organism: Bidens hawaiensis; assembly: GCF_021521415.1. NCBI lineage: Eukaryota > Viridiplantae > Streptophyta > Magnoliopsida > Asterales > Asteraceae > Bidens > Bidens hawaiensis. Next base: position 385,511 of record NW_027492861.1, on the reverse strand, counting down.
GTGTTTTTAAAAAACAAAATTGGTTTTAAATAATCTTAACTATGTCTTAGTGGCAAATAACAGTCCCAATTTAACATTTGGCTGGTGGCGATCTCAATTAAAGTAGTAATTGTTTTTAATGGTCTGTGACTAACGGATGACTAAGTTCGTTAGTCTGTTGTTGAGTTGGCACGCTTAGTTGTCAAACTATTGCTTATGTGGCAGCTTACGTGGCACAGTTTCATCATTCCTCTCTCTCTCTCTCTCTCTCATATATCATGGACTAACTTTGTTCATAAAAGCCGATCACCACCATTGTTGCCGCTAATCTGTCATCAGTATCACCATGTCTTCATGATGAAGTTCATGTCAATTTTAATTCTAGGTTTCCGATGGTGGGTTTTTTCATTAGAACTCTATGTCACGCCCTCAAAATCCACTAACGGAGTTTTACCATCAAAGGGTGTGAACTAACAGGATCGGAATCATCAGTTATAATCAAACCATAAAAACGTTTAAATGAAAATAAGTGCGGAAGCGTAAAACCATAGAAACAATGTTACGTCACGCAGGACGATTTAAAACCAATGATAACAGTTAAAAGTAAGTTTGCATAGTTAAAAGTTTTTCAAGCAATGCATGTTCCTAAACCGCGCGCCCGCCTCGGCTACCTGAGAATAACATACTAAAAGTGTCAACACAAGGTTGGTGAGTTCACAAGTTATATAAAAATAAATCGTTTAGCGTTTGCGTTCAGCGTTACAGCGTTACAGCGTTTTGCGTTATAGCGTTTTGCGTTACAGCGTTATAGCGTTACAGCGTTTTGCGTTACAGCGTTTTGCGTTACAGCGTTACAGCGTTACAGCGTTTTACGTTACAGCGTTTTGCGTTACAGATAGTGTTATGTCAATTATATATCGATAGGTAGCTAGTCTATACAACAAGTATTACTAAGTGTTCGACACCGAAGCTGACTCGTTTATTAAGTGCCTTGTCACCAGGTCCTCCAGACCATGGTACGTGTTAGCCAAAATTACACCCGCTCGACCTCCAGTCGAGTTTAGCGTTGGGTGTGGTTTGTCAAACCCAGTAGTACTACTCAACAGTGACTCGCTATTCAAAATATTAACCGGTTCGATGTGTAGGACTTCAAATGTTTCGTTTGCCACTTAGCCTTTACAAGTGATATATAATTTATAACAAAATCTTAAATGCGTTGTGGAGTGTGTTATCTCCCCCAAGTGAAAAGCGTTTGAAAACAGTTTAAAGAGGGGAAAGTGAAACTCACTGTTTGCGAAGAATTTCCCAAATTAAATCACCAAGATGCGCGTCACCGGAAAACTCTCTCTAGCGTTCTAAAACAATAAAGAGATTTTTTTAAGTGTCGGAATATTATCGAGTCTCTAGACCCGGCACATAATACCTATGCACATAACATGTTTCGTGTTTCGTTTGTGAATCGTGTGTGACTTTAACAAGTGTTTTTGTGACACATTACATGTGTAAGCAATCATATACGTGTCATGTATTCATAAAGTACATCACTATCAATTATTCCCCGTAAGGGCATTTTGGTCAACAAATAACAATTAACTAGCCATTATTCCCCATGAGGGCATTTTGGTCAAATCATGGCAATCAATTAGCAATTATTCCCCTCAAGGGTATTTTGGTCAAAACATAACAATTATATAGCAAGTATCATGTTTCATGCATTTTTACACAACTCAGCAGCTAGTTTCACCGAGACAGAAATCCTACTAGAAAGATTGTACTATTTCACCGATCATAAAATCTCAATTAATTTACCAAAAATCATCACAGAAGCACATATGTCTTAGGTTTCCATAACATATTTAATTATATTTTTATTCCACATAGTTTTCTCACAATCATCAAATCATTACAGCAAACTCATAACAGTCAAATTCATGCGCAACAGAATTTTATTTGCAATTCCCGTTAAACGAAAAATCCAATAAATGCAAGACCACTTGGGCTAGGTTCCTAACTTAATAAGTCAACTTCCAGAAGTGGAACCAACCCAATTGGTCTCGTAGTTCATGAGATATAACATTTACAAAACAACCTAACAGCAGGTCTAACAGCTCAGCTTTGCACAACGTTTTGTAAAATCATAAAAGTTAACTTCTACTTGTCCAAAAATTACAAGTTTATACTTTATAGAAACTAGACTCAACATAGTTTACTGTAGTACCAATAATCTCAACCAATTTTCACGTTTACACTTCGTTACAGTCACTTAAACATCATATACCCATTCTGTCCAGAAACTGTTTGCATCCAAACTCAATATATTAACAACCTATGAACTATCATGCATTCATATAATACTCTAGACTCCATAAACACCATTCATGCACATCAATTACCCATTACATACATGATTAGGGTTTTTGTTTGAACTCAAACCATAGACACAACAATTAACATGCAACAACATTCAATCTAGTTATCAAATCATCATCAATCAACAACAAACATATTAACTTCATACATACATGAAAAATCGGCAGCTAGGGTTTTCAATTGTTGGTGCATGATGTCAGTAGTTCAGTGTCGAGTGTCTGTAATCGTGTTAGTTAGATTTGAGTTTTGTATGTAAGCGAAGTTATCACAAGTTTGCTAGTTATAGGCGAACTTGTGGAACAAGCGAAGTTAGGAACAGCTTCGCCTGAACTTACCAGGCGAAGTTGTCGCCTATATATTTAGCTAGGTTACGGCTAAGAAGTTAAGAGAGAGGAGAGAGTCTTATTCGTGTATTCGAGTCAGAGAGTTTGTATTAAGTGATCATAGTATCACGTGTTTACGGTTGGAATACAACGTGTGTTTGATTATCGTATCGTGTGTTAGCTCGTATCGTTTTCTATACTCGTAACGTCTTACGTAGGGATTCCGCACCTACGTAGAACGCGATATCTCGTGTAGATCCGGCTGGGAACCTACAATTGGTATCAGAGCTTTTGCTCGATTGTGTGGTTCGGGATTATCACGCGGGTGTAGAAATCGTTCCGTTCGACTATTCGCGGGACGAGTCTTCTTAGTTTTTGTGTCATACTCATCTCCTACAATCATAAACAACCCATAACACCTTCACAAACCTCGTAAAATCCAGAAATCAAACCTGCATATTCATCGTGTTCATCAGGCGAAGTTGCCGTCACTGTTCGTAGGGTTTCAGCGAAGATATAAGGTTAAGCGAAGTTATCCACAACTTCGCCTACCTTCTCAAGTTCGCTTATCTCAAGCGAAGTTACCCATAACTTCGCCTACCTCTCAAGTTCGCTTACCTCAAGCGAAGTTATTCACAACTTCGCCGAATCAGGAGAATTTAAAAAGGAAGCGAAGTTCAGAATCAGCGAAGTTCAGACTTAAGCGAAGTTATCCACAACTTCGCCTACAGTACTGTTTAAAATAAAATTTTATTTTTCGAGTTTCTTTGGGTTTCGTGAAAGATGTCTTCAATAAACATTACGGAACTAGTTATGATGGAAGTGGAAGGGGGTTCGGCTACAAAGGCACCGAAGATGCTTAAGAAAACCGATTATGTAGCATGGAAAGATCGTTTTGAACAATATGTCAAGTACCAAGATGCTAAGATGTGGGTGTGCATACAAGATGGTTACATTCCACCTACTGCTGAGTATGAGGGTCGTGATCAGATCAAGAAATACAAAGAGATGGAAGAAGAAGAGAAGAAAATGTATGAGGCCGAAAGCAAAGCTCATGCAGCAATTACAATGGCTCTTCCACAAGAGATTCTGCACACTTTCAGAAAGTATAAAACTGCCAGAGAGCTTTGGGAAGCACTTGAAAACCGGTTTGAGGGCAATGTGGGAATTCGTGCATCGAAGATTAAACTTCTAAAAACCCAATCTCGGTCTTCAAGTATCTGAAGAATGAATCACTTGATGATATCATCACTAGATATTATCATCTGATGACTGAACTCAGCAACTATTCAATTGTTTACAAAGAAGATGAGATTGTTGAAAAGCTTCTTGATGCTCTCCCACCAAAATGGGAGATGTATACTGTGTTGATGAGAGAAGACAAAGACTTTGCTGACTATGACCTGGAGACAGCAGTTAACAAGCTAAGAACGTTTGAACTGAACATGGTACGAAAGGAGACACCTACCGATCAGGTTCAAGATCCGGGTATGTATGGTGCAAAGGTTAACTCAGGATCAAGTTCGAAAACTGAATCATCTGCTTATTACTCTAAGGGAGAGTCAGGCGCTAGCTCAACACATGAAGGACATGTATCTCTCAACATGAACGGTGATGTGTGCTTTGTAGCTGGAGGATCAAATGCTTCTCAACCTCAAGCGACCAAGAGTAGTTTTTCCCCAAGTGTTTCAAACAACAACTACTCGAAGATGCCCATGAGTGTTAAATCTGCTGAACAGCAGTTTGCTCTCTATGCATCTTTTATTGCTTCGTATGAGAATTACATTCAGGGTAAGATTGTTGATCCTGCAATTTTGGATGAAGACTATGATCAGATCGATGCTGATGATCTGGAGGAGATAGATCTGCAGTGGCAGATGGCTATGATTGTGAGAAGGGTCGGTGAGAGGCCAGGGTTTGATAAGTCGAAGGTTCGCTGTTACAACTGTCAGCAGAATGGCCACTTTGCAAAAGAGTGCAAAAATGAACGTGTAGAACGCAGTCAAAACAGATCTACACAGCAGAGTGGTAGTGGTAATGACTATAGAGCCATGATTTCCAGACAGAATGAGGAGTACAACTGGAATCTGCATGTTAAAGAAGTATTTGAACAGGCCAATTTGGCAAACATCGAAACTGCAGATAGTGAGAAGGGAACTGGCGAAAATGAAGCTTACATGGCAGATGTGGCAGACCAGCTCTCCGAGGTAAGTACCGAACTCCCTTGTACTAAGTGTGAACATCTGTCTGAACAACTGACAACTATAACTGATCAGTTTGTTAGTTTGGATGCGCAATTTAAAACATTAAAAGAAGATCATCATTTCACTAAAGCTAGAGAAAATAGTTACAAAGTAAAAATTAAAGCTAGTGAGAAAGATATTAAAAGTCTTAAAGCAAAGCTTGCTGAAAAAATTCAAGTGATTGATCTTAGCTATGAAGTACTAGAAGAGAAAACCAAACTAATAGATGAAAGGGATAAACAGATAGCTGATCACCAGGTGAAAGTGGTGGAACTTAACAGAAAACTTGAGCAATTCAGAAATTCCTCCGCTATACTTGAACACCTCGTTAGTGATCAAGGTTCCCCAAAAAGGGGAGGAATTGGTTATCATGAAGTTCCACCACCTTTCAATCATAATTACACTTATGACCCTAGTAATCAGAAATCTGTCGATGTTGACTATGGTCAGACAGTTCCGGTTAAGGTAACGATTAGAGAACCAGAAGTTAGTAAAGGCGAAACAAGTAAGCCTGTTACTAGTGTTAATATTTCTGCTCCGAGTCCTGTCTCATCAAACTCGGACAAGTCATCTGAGTCGAGTGAGACAAAACAAGAGGAAGTGTTACCAAAAAGTGGAGAGAAAAAGAAAACACCTGAAAAGAAGTCTCCACTAAACCCGTATGTCCCACCTTATGTGAGACAAACGGGCGGTAAAACAGCCTCAACATCTAAAACAACTATGGAAAAGAAAGTTGAACACAGGAGTTGTTTCAGATGTAATCAATTAGGACACCTTGTTGCTGATTGCCCACTGAAGCAGAGATTCAGAGATGTGAGGCCTTCGAGAACTGAGAATAGAACTAACGGAAATGTTAAAACTGAAAACCCATCAAAATTCAGAAATTGGTCTAATTCAGGTTTTCAAAGAAATAGATCTCAGTTTTTCACTACTAACAACCAAACCATAAGTAATAATTCTTTTAATTCACGAAGGTTTGAATGGACTCATAGACAATCCACAAGAAGGTATCCTGTTAGGACTCACAAAAATTATTATGATACTAACTTTGGACAGCCAAGGTACGGGATGTATCGACCCAAGACCAATCGGTCTTGGGTCCCCAGATTTTAATCATCTGCTTTAATCGTGCAGGAACAGTTGAACAGGGCTGCCAACAATCAATGGGTTGTGGATAGCGGCTGTTCCCGGCACATGACAGGTAACAAGAAATTGTTACACGACTGGAAACCTGTTCAAGGAGGAAGAGTGAGTTTCGCAGAAGAGAGCGGTGGAAGGATTACAGGAATAGGGACGGTGTCGAATGGAAAGATGACTTTGGAGAAAGTAAATTTTGTTGAAGAACTGAAGCACAATCTGCTGAGTGTTTCGCAGATCTGTGACAAAGAGTACACCATACATTTTACAAAGAATGAGGCGATCGTGCTATATCCTGGTTTCAAGATACCAGAGAATTGGATTGTTATGAAGGCTCCAAGAGTGAAGAATACGTATATCATGGATATGAGGTCGACTGAGATGGCCACAGAAGAATCGTGTCTTCTGTCAAAAGCAACTGAATCGGAGTCCGAGTTGTGGCATAGGAGAATGGGGCATATTCATCTTCGGAAAATGAACTACCTTGTCGAAAATGGGCTTGTGCTGGGTATTCCCTTGAAGAATTTCAACTTTGAAGACAAATGCTTATCATGCAAAAAGGGAAAGCAACACAAGAAATCTCATCTCACCAAGAAGGTCAATTCAATTGTCAGTACCCTAGAATTACTTCACATGGATCTCTTCGGTCCCGTGAATGTAAAAAGTCTAGAAGGAACATCTTACTGCTTGGTGATCACTGATGATTTCTCTCGATATTCCTGGGTATATTTCCTGAAGTCAAAGGATGAAACAGTGCAGATGGTAAAGAATTTGATTACCAAGGTTGAGAATATCATGGGGAAACGGGTTAAATTCATCAGGAGTGACAATGGAACTGAGTTCAAGAACTATGAGATGGAGATCTTCTGCTTACAGAAGGGGATATAACACCAATACAGCGCACCGTATACACCGCAACAAAATGGAGTGGCTGAGAGGAAGAACAGAACCTTAATTGAAGGAGCCAGAACCATGCTGGCTGATTCGAAACTTCCCGTGGTGTTCTGGGCTGAAGCTGTTGCAACAGCCTGTTATATCCTTAATTGAGTGTTAACTGTTAAAAGATTAAATAAAACCTGTTATGAACTTATGCATGGGAGAAAACCCAACTTGAGTGGTCTTGAACCATTCGGGTCCCCGTGTTCGATATTAAAGACCAATTCTAAATTTGGTGAAGTAGCCGACGAAGGAATCTTAGTCGGATACGTTGTTGGGACTCCCAACAGACGGGTCTTTAATACATCGACGTCAAGGTTAAGGTGGTGTGTAACACTAATATCACAAGTTACAAATCACCAAAACCAAGCACGGGACCCGCTGGGGTTTTCGACTATGATAGACTTTTTAAATCTTTTAACATACCTTATCTGGATTTTGCAGAAGTTGAGGAAAGAATTGCTACGAAGATGATATGCGATGAGGAAGACACTTTGGTGCAATGACCACAGTATGATGAATGTCAGCCTTCCTCGTCAAAGGCTGTCAATACCCCTGCTGCCTCTACTGAAGAGGAATTCATCAATCCGTTTCACTCTCAACATCAATCACCCATTGATGAGCTATCTTCGAACTTGGAAGATAATCTGAATGTCAGTTCGGTTCCGACTACGAGAATTCACAAAGATCATCCTTTGGAGAACGTGATAGGTGATCTGTCCGCCGGTGTACAAACAAGAAAAAGCTTGAATGAGCACACCTGTGTTTACACATGCATTAAAGACACGGGCATTATCAACGAATGCTTGTACACCTGCTTCATCAGCCAGATTGAACCAAAGAACTATCAAATGGCTCTTAAGGACAGCTCGTGGGTCGAAGCCATGCAAGAAGAGTTAGCTCAGTTTAAGAAAATGGAATTATGGAATTTGGTTGAAAAACCGAAGAATGTGCATGCGATAGGCACGAAATGGGTCTTCAAATGTAAGAGAGATGAGAAAGGGATTGTTATCAGGAACAAGGCGAGGCTGGTTGTTAAAAGCTTTAATCAGCAAGAGGGGATTGATTACAATGAAGTGTTTGCTCCTGTGGCAAGATTGGAAGCCATTCGGCTGTTTTTGGCATTTGCTGCTCATAAGAAGATGAAGGTCTTTCAGTTGGATGTGAAGAGTGCGTTCCTAAATGGTAAAGTCGATGAGGTTGTGTACGTTGAGCAACCTCCGGGTTTTCCTGACCCTGACTTTCCCGATCACGTGTACAAGCTAAGTAAAGCGCTGTATGGACTACATCAGGCACCTCGTGCCTGTACTCAACGTTAACCGATTACTTGCTTGAGAATGAGTTTGAAAGAGGTAAGATTGACAGCACATTGTTCTTCAAGAGAAAAGGGAGCGACTTTCTACTGGTGCAAGTCTACGTGGACGACATTATCTTTGCTGCATCAAAGGTCGCCATGTGTCAGGAGTTTGAGGCCGTCATGAAGAAGAGATTTGAAATGAGTGCTATGGGTGAACTAACCTTCTTTTTAGGATTGCAGGTTGATCAGAAGAAAGATGGTATGTTCATTCATCAGACGAAGTATGTTCATGATGTTCTCAAACGTTTCAAGATGGAGGACAGCACTCCATATGATACTCCAGTCTGCGTCAATCACAAATTGGGTGCTGATTCAGACAACGATGCAGACGTGGACCCAACCCAGTATCGGGCAATTATAGGTTCTTTAATGTACTTAACTGCTTCTAGGCCTGATATAATGTTTGCTGTTTGTCTTTGTGCACACTTTCAGGCAAACCCAAAAGAATCTCATTTGAAGGTGCGAAGAGGATACTGCGGTATCTCAAAGGCAAGCCGAAGCTGGGGTTGTGGTACTCGAGAGGAGGAGACTTGGAGCTAGTCGCGTACACAGATTCTGATTATGGAGGGTGCAATCAGAGTCGGAAGTCAACGACAGGTGGATGTCAGTTTCTTGGTGGCAGATTAGTGTCATGGCATTGCAAGAAGCAGACCTCAGTTGCCATTTCAACCTGTGAAGCAGAATACATGGCAGCATCCAACTGCTGCTCCCAGGTTCTTTGGATTCAACAACAGTTGCGCGATTATGGTCTGAATTTCTCACTTACTCCTATTTGCATTGATAACACTGCTGCTATCTCAGTAACTAACAATCCCGTAAAGCACAGTAAAACTAAACATATTGACATTCGTCATCATTTTATACGGGATTGTGCTGAGAAGAAACTGATTGTGCTCGAAAAGGTTGACACGTTAGATAATTTCTCTGACTTGTTCACGAAAGCGTTTGACAAAACTAGATTTCAAAACCTTGTTGAGCTGAATGGGATGATCAATCCCGAGTAACCATGTCGTGTGTTTTTGTTTTAAAAAAAAAAAAAAAAAACGTCACTATCGCTTAGAATTATGTCGGTTGCCTCAGTTTGAAGGACATGTCTTCGGTTATGTTTGGTCCTCATTTCTACTTGTAGAATATGAGGATAGCCATTAACCAGATGACTAAAAGTGACCGGGGCGGTTTATGATGTGTTTTCATTCTTTCGCTGAAAATTAATCGATCATACTTAGTTAGAAGGACACATACTTGTATGTGGTCGGTCCAGTGATCCATTGGATCTTCGGGATAGCCGTTTACCTGAAGACTTTGATTTGGTCGGGGCGATTGAAGTTAAAATTTTTTCTTTTCGGGAGATGAAATTAGTTTTCAAGTCTACTACTTCCTAAGAAGTTTCTTTACTATGTTAACAGAAAATTGATCCAACCTTGGAAAGTGATAGATATACTGATTCTGTGTGCTTAACTAGTGAAGTTATTAGGCCTAAAAGACTTTAGAACAGTCATTGTATGTCATGGTTGCTTTTTATGGCGCGTAAAAGTAGAAGTGATACTAACTAAATCTACTCGATTTTATGTGGAAACTCCTTAAGAGTTGTGCATGTCTTCATACATATCTTTCCGAATGATAGGCAGAAAAGCGATTACCCAGTCATACACGAGCCCGTGAGTGTTCTGATTCCCGTGAAGATAGTGTGTCAAGACACTGCAGTGATCCAGATTCAGGACTTGCAGTTGCTTTCTACTTGAAGTTGTGTATATACATGTTAATGATTAATGTTAATGATTATCAATCAAGACGCAAGAAGGTGAACGGGAAGCAGAGTCTAAGATCGAAGAGTAATTACTACTTAATCAGACACTACGGGTCGAGGTCAATTCGGGGTGACTTGGGGAAAGCCAAATACGCTTTGAGAATAGATAGGAGACATCATAATCTCTGAGTTGTTGCCTACTTAAGTTTTGAGCTTAATTGAACCTAACTCGTATCACAGAAACGATGAAAACCATTTTAAGTATATTACCTGCTTACAACCTGTCTCTTTATGTCATAATACAGCTGAACACGGATCTGTGTGACAGTCACGTAATTAGTATGATTCCTGTTCGGATCTTTTCTAAAACATGGTAGTCCCTGTCAAGACTGAAATTTGATCCCGTGTACTTTTATTTTAAAAGTGTTTCTACTTATGTAGTTGTATTATTCTATACGTGGTTACTTGGTCTTGATCGTATTATTTAATGCTTTAAAGGATGTTTTAAAACTTAATTGCAAATTGTTCAAATTATGGGGTTTGTTTTGAAAAATTTTAATATCAGCGAAGTTCTGCATAACTTCGCCTGATAGGCGAAGTTATCCTTAACTTCGCCGGTACATCTGTGACCCTATATAAAGAAGTTGTAAAGGTCAGACTTCATTATTTGTTAACTTTCTTTTGATTCTAATCCGATTTCAAGGTGTGTAGGGTTCTTTCATCGTATAATCAATGTCTTTTGAGGTTAATCATCGGTCGTTTCGACTCGATTAATGACCTCGATCTTTCGAACCTTAAACACCCGATTTCATATTTGTTATTACGTGATAGTAATTTACTTGAACGTCTAAAACTTCATAAAATCATGTGTTACGGAGTCCTCGATCTCCAATTTCATCATCTACACGTCGTTCGATAAACCTAACTGTTGCCGATTCGAATTCGGCGAAGTTACAGTTTAGGCGAAGTTATCCGTAACTTCGCCTGAGGTTTAACTTCGCCTGATAATAGTTTTTGAAACAGTTTAGGAGGCGATGTTATGGTTAGGTGAAGTTCTCATTAACTTCGCCTGGACCATTTTACTTAACGGTTATCAGACGAAGTTCAAGTTAAAGCGAAGTTGTTTCCCAACTTCGCCCCACCTTTAACTTCGCCTGTTCAGAATAGATCACAACTTCGCTCATGGTAACAGGCGAACTTGTGATTTGCTTTGACGTTTATCTAATTTAGCCTGTTTGTTGCAGATATGGCTGCTGTTGCTGGAGCAGGTGGTGCAGGCGGTGATGACGGAGGTGATAACCAGAGACAGTTCTTCCCGGGTCACAACATGTATATAACATTAGACCCGGAGGTGAGCGGAGTTGATGATTTCCGCGAAATCATCACATTCTTTTACGCTCGCAGATATTCCACGCGATTACAACAACTCTGCCGATATCCTTGCCCAACATTGAGGATTTTTGGCAGACCGTGGAATATGACTGTAGAGTCGAACCCCCGGTGATGCGCGCAACAGTAAACAATCAGATTGTTCAGTTCTCTTCTGGACAAATCCAGGCGGCTTTACGGTTTGGAAATGAGACAAGGGATGACCCGACAGAGTTTGTAGCTCCTTTCCGTGATGGAGCGTTTTTGAGGATGGGATACTCTGGTCCCTTGGGGGATACGCAGAGAAGGAAAGGGTTTTTGCTTGACCAGTGGCGCTTTCTCATGCATGTCATTATTGTATGCATGTCAGGGAGAAAAGCGGGCACTGATGGCATGGGTGCGACCATGCAGTCGGCGATGACTGCTCTGACTTACAACAAGCGATACAGCTTTAGTCAGATGGTCTTCTATGAGATTGATTGTCAGAGAAGGGCGATGGCGCGTGAGAGATTCATCATGTATCCAAGATTCCTACAAATGATCTTGAATCATGTTGCTCCTACGCTACCTCAGCGCCGTCCAATCAGATATGTAGAGAGTGTGAACAAAAGAATCTTCGCCCAATGCAGATCTTCGAGTGCGAGGAGCAAACCTGAGCTCCGTCCTCGGCATACTCCAATTTTTGGGTACTTGATCAACCCGGGGTATGTGCCTGCTCGTGGGGACGAGGTTAGGGACCCGGCACCACAACAGGCAGGAGCACCTCAAGCTATACCTGCTGCTCCTGTTGTGTCACCGGAGGAGAACGTTGACCTTGACGCAGTGTTTGGCGGTCAAGGATTTTTTGACATGGAAAGGGTTGATCCAGAGGAGAATGTACAGGTCCCGGTTGAACGTGCTTCGGGTGTGAATGTTACTAGGGCAGCTACAACGGTGGCTGGCTCAGATTCTGATGATGAAGTGGCCGAAGCGAGACAGATTTTGGTAACACATGAACGGACTCATGGGAAGAGAAAGAGAACTGATGATGACAGCGAGTCAGACTATGAGGAAGAGGTACAACAGTTGATCCGGAGGTCAAGAAGGGAACGGATAGCTGCAGGATCGGGAGCCGGTGAGAGCTCTAGGGTGGTACGTTTCACTCCACCAGCACTATCCGGTATGACAATGGTTCCCTCATCATTACAGGTTACAAGGCCAAGCGCTACGGTTGTTCCCGTGGTGGCTACCTCATCTACATTTGGCCTCCCACCCACTACTTTCCAACTTTCGGCTCCTGAGATCGTTTCGTTGCCGCCTCCGACTGTTACTCCAACGGAGGTCGTGGCACAATTTATCGAGTCGACTGTTGTGGCCACTGCAGGGTTATCGGTGACGAAACCACCTGCGGTTACGTCTATTTCTACTTCTGAGGTCCCGGTGACATCGGAAATCCCTCCTCAGTACACTTAAGATATATCACATATGAGGTTCGATTTCGATGCAACCCTATCAGACTCTGAACGAATAGCAGCACTTGAACGGGTCGTGGCAGAACAATCAAGGATAAATCTTATCCAGACCCAGGCTATTCAACGCCTAGTTGCAGAAAATCAGATGCAGTCGTCCCTGCTGGTAGAACATGAAAAAATCATAGGTGCTTTCAAGGAGTTCTTGGCATCTCAGGGGGAGACGAGCTGTAAAGGCGATGAGTTGAGGACCAAGAGACGAAATGATAGAGACGATGATCCCAATGCATCGAAAGGTGCAGGTGGTGAGTTGCCAAGAACTGATCAAGCTCTTGGAACTTCCACAACTCAGGGGGAGTCGACAACTGCAGCTGGTGGTGATGATGTGGTGGTAGTGGAAGTTGAGGAGATGGATGATGAGTTGGTTGGTGATGATGATGTATTACCGAGTGAAGAGATAGAGAAGATTGGTGAAGAAATTGTGATTGATACAGAGACAGAAGAGGGAGAGATAGTTGAGGAAAATATTGAGCATGACATTCCAGATGTTGAGAAAGCAGATATGAGTAAAGAGATGGCAAGTGATGAATCTGAATGGGAAGAGCAGCCTAGATGGAAAGAAGGCTATGCTCAGTGGTTCGTCAAAACAAAGAAACCAGCGGTTCCTACAATGTTTAAGAAGAGTTACAACATTAAAGGTTATGCTGAAGCGAAGAAAGGGATTATTTGCTGGATATATGATGAGCAGTTGAGGCTCTTCGTGATTAAGAGATATGACGGTGTTCAGTATTTCAAAAGACTGTTAAGATCGTTGAATACACTGCCAGAATGTGAAGTGAAAGACTTAGCCAGATTGGGGTTGATTAACCGAAGTGATGATAATATGGCTAGAGTTATTGGGAAAATTGTGTGGAAAGAGAGTATAAAAGAGAAGAAATTTGAGCTGTTGAAACCACAAAGGAGAAAACTTGTTGAAGACAAGGATAGAGGTTTGAGAGCAGATGGAAAACCTTGGATGATTATGAAGTATAAGCCGATCCGGTGTCTTAAAGAAGTGCCGATGAAACAGATGCCCAAGGATATGCTCAAAGATCTAAAGTGGTGGTATGTTGATTGTGAAACAGCTGAAGCAGTGATGGAAGACGATGATGAACAAGAGCTGCTAAGAGTTTATGATCCGATGCATCTAGTGAACTTGTCACAAGCTGATTTGCAGGTGTTGCATGAGAAGAAATTATTTTATATTCCTGCTTGAAAAGACAAAGCGAAGAAATATCAAAGAATTGTATCAGTTTGTGTACGCGAAGGAGTTCATGCTTGAAGATGAAGATGCAAGATTGTTGAAGATTACAAGACACGTGTTTGAAGCTAAAGAGATGAAGCTACTGCTAAGGGGGAGTCTGTTGGTGCATGATGTCAGTAGTTCAGTGTCGAGTGTCTGTAATCGTGTTAGTTAGATTTGAGTTTTGTATGTAAGCGAAGTTATCACAAGTTCGCTAGTTATAGGCGAACTTGTGGAACAAGCGAAGTTAGGAACAACTTCGCCTGAACTTACCAGGCGAAGTTGTCGCCTATATATTCAGCTAGGTTACGGCTGAGAAGTTAAGAGAGAGGAGAGAGTCTTATTCGTGTATTCGAGTCAGAGAGTTTGTATTCAGTGATCATAGTATCACGTGTTTACGGTTGGAATACAACGTGTGTTTGATTATCGTATCGTGTGTTAGCTCGTATCGTTTTCTATACTCGTAACGTCTTACGTAGGGATTCCGCACCTACGTAGAACGCGATATCTCGTGTAGATCCGGCTGGGAACCTTCATCAATTAACCCATTAAACATCAAAATCAAGTAACAAGGATGTATAGGATAATCAATTATACCTTCCTAGCACCTAGTTCTTCAATCAAAGGCTTGATTTCTTGGTCAAATCATGGCAATCAATTAGCAATTATTCCCCGCAAGGGTATTTTGGTCAAAACATAACAATTATATAGCAAATATCATGTTTCATGCATTTTTACACAACTCAGCAGCTAGTTTCACCGAGACAGAAATCCTACTAGAAAGATTGTACTATTTCACCAATCATAGCATCTCAATTAATTTACCAAAAATCATCACAGAAGCACATATGTCTTAGGTTTCCAGAACATATTTAATTATATTTTTATTCCACATAGTTTTCTCACAGTCATCAAATCATTACAGAAAACTCATAACAGTCAAATTCATGCGCAACAGAATGTTATTTGCAATTCCCGTTAAAAGAAAAATCCAAAAAATGCAAAACCACTTGGGTTAGGTTTCTAACTCAATAACTCAACTTCCAGAAGTAGAACCAACCCAATTGGTCTCGTAGTTCATGAGATATAACATTTACAAAACAACCTAACAGCAGGTCTAACAGCTCAGCTTTGCACAACGTTTTTGTAAAATTATAAAAGTTAACTTCTACTTGTCTAAAAATTACAAGTTTATACTTTATAGAAACTAGACTCAACCTAGTTTACTGTAGTACCAATAATCTCAACCAATTTTCACGTTTACACTTCGTTACAGTCACTTAAACATCATATACCCATTCCGTCCAGAAACTGTTTGCATCCAAACTCAATATATTAACAACCTATGAACTATCATGCATTCATATAACACTCTAGACTCCATAAACACCATTCATGCACATCAATTACCCATTACATACATGATTAGGGTTTTTGTTTGAACTCAAACCATAGACACAACAATTAACATGCAACAACATTCAATCTAGTTATCAAATCATCATCAATCAACAACAAACATATTAACTTCATACATACATGAAAAATCGGCAGCTAGGGTTTTCAATTAACCCATTAAACATCAAAATCAAGTAACAAGGATGTATAGGATAATCAATTATACCTTCCTAGCACCTAGTTCTTCAATCAAAGGCTTGATTTCTTGGTGTTATGTGTGTGTATAGTGGACGGCAGCCAAGGGAGCAAAGGGGAAGGAGGCCGATCGGAAGTAGGGAGAAAGAAATAAGAGTTAGGGTTTAGTTGTTAATGATATATTTATAGAATACTAAGTTACACTCAAGTCCCTCCACTATCAATTGTTGTGTTTCTAACTTAACTAACTAGTTTACATCTTGAGTTAACGTTTATAACCATGTTATCACATAACACATAAGTCTAATACATAATTATCACATAATTACTGTTTTGACGTTTTTTTGTTTATTCATCAATCGTTTGCGTCAACTCGTTTGCGTTTCGGTGCAATTCCCGAAATACTACACATGTAGTAAGTGTTAAGCGTCATTTAAACCCTAGTTTAAATGTAATGAAGTGTGTGTTATAGATTTAAGGATCTTAAGTTTGAATTGACGGAGTTGAGTTAACGGAGTTAACCTGAAATTGACGATTGTCACACTCTAGAAGTAGACTCCAATTCAAACCCAAAATTCGTGTTAGTTGATTACATATTACAATTAAAATCTTAGGGTTTTATTTGGTTGATAAAATCGATTTGGATGATATATTTATTATCTCAAATGATGCTCAAATTAATAGCATGCAGAGCCTTTACGTAGTTCAAACAACCACCGAAATAACGATTATCATTTTTTGGATTCGAATGGTGGTGGTCATTCTTTTATTTGCCCGAAAAACGTGGGTGTGGGTAGAGATATGCGTTGGAAGGGAGGAGCCGGAACACCTGCAAACATGTAACACCACCACAACCACATCTACCACCTCATCATACTCCAACTTCAAAAACTACCCCAGGCCTTAATCTTCTCCACCGGTGAGAAAACCGTAATACCAACCACCGGAAAATCAAACAGGCCGGAAACTTGGTATCACCACCCATAATCTTCTCCGCAAGTGATCCGTTGTTGTCTCAAGGATCAATTTCATTTTCCAATGTTTTCGGCGTTGGTTGTAGGTAATGACGATGGCGGTGGCCGCAGTGATGGCTCTTAAAGAATAAATAGGGAGGAAGAAGACGAAACGCATGTATACATACATATTATATACCCCCTCCGCCCATTTTTAAGTGTCATGGTTTGAAAAACATAGAGTTCAAGGTAGATTGAATAATTACTTTTTTTGCTTACCAAATGACAATAATGCCATTGAAATTGGGTCCATCAACATTGTTTATTAATGCTAGTTGTGTGTGCTTAAGAGTAAACTTGAAAATTGGCTAATAATTTAAAGTGGACATTTGTCATGAGATAAACAAAAAAAGAAATACAGACACTTTTAGTGGGACGGAGGGAGTATTACTTTAATTGCCACATAAGCTGCGACATAAGCAATATTTTGACAACTAGGTGACTCAGTAACAGACTAAAGGAGTTAGTCATTCGTTAGTCGCAGACCGTTAAAAACAAATACCCATTTAGTTGGAACCGACATCAACCAAGTGTTAATTTGGAACAATTATTTGTCAATAAAACATTGTTGAAAGTATTTAAAACTAATTTCCTTTTATAAGTGATATTTTTATAACGTCAGATGCCTACATGTTTTTTTATGTTTTTTAAGTCTTTATTGTGAAGGCTCTAGTAAAATTGATCATATAGTCTTATCTTGGTGGTAAACGTACAATGTTATTTTACAATGTCATGAGCCTTTTAATCTTGTATAATAATATTAAAATCCTCACGTGCGGGCCTAAGGGCTAAGTGTGACACCCGGTAATTTCCCAATCCTATAAACTAAGTAATCAACCTAATAATTAGGTGATTGTGAATATTAGGCGCGCTAAATTAGAATCAGCGCGGGCATGTGTTATGTGCGCCCTGCGCGAGCGCGCTAAATTAGAATCAGCGCGGGCATGTGTTATGTGCGCCCTGCGCGAGCGCGCTAAATTAGAATCAGCGCGGGCATGTGTTATGTGCGCCCTGCGCGAGCGCGCTATGTTAGAATCAGCGCGGGCAATTGTTATGTACGCCCTGCGCGAGCGCGCCATGTTAAGAACCAGCGTGGGCATATGTTATATGCGCCATGCGCGAGTATTTTTGTTTTATGCTTCCATAACTTAATGTTGTCTAATGGGTTGACCGTCCCGCATGATGCTAAGGCGGGTGCATCCCAAAACGTTTATTCGCATGCGGAAAGGGAACTAACCTCCCCGCATGGCGGGAACATTGAGAGCTAGTTTGTCTGAAGCTCCAAGATGGAATTGACTTCAACATAACTGATCACTATGTTGAAATACCAAGACCACCTGGAGAATCTACAAATGAAACTCAATGTCCCTAACTACGAGAAGGTTACGCACCTACCCGCAGCAAAGAAATGTCCTTCACGCAGAAAGCTATGCGCACAAAGTTATACGCGCAGAACACAGCCTAATCTCCAGATATAAGGGAATTATTCCCGCCCAAAAGGAAACAGTTGCGTGTTTCAGAGATTTCTACTTTTTAACTGTACAACTGACAAAAGTACCTGAAAAAGCATATTGTAACATGAAAAGTCAACTGTCAGCCACCCTACTCTCACCAACCACAGACCTGCATGTCCTGTCCAAATCAAATCAGAATCTTTTATCCACTCCCTAGGACCAATCACCTCCACTTTTAAATAAATAATAATAATTTCCATACTTTATCATCATTACACCTAGATATGAAAAGATTACAATCCCCTAAAGCAAGGGATTGTGTTCCCTAAATCTTACCTATAAATATGTAACCCAAACTATCACCCAAACACACTTCAAACTTCTCTCTTAAAGTTGCAAATTGCACTAATCATCTCCCAAGCATCCGTTTGATTTTCACTTCCGTTCCTGTTACTAGGTAAGCCGAGATTATAACCTTGAGAACTACTTTCCAACCCTTATATTCTCCTATTTCTTGATCTTAATATATATACTTCTTGTTATCTAATCGTATTCTAGACCTTCAATTCTGAGGCCAACACCAAGAAAACCCGAATCTCGATTAATCCCTTAACAAGAACCACAGGTGAGTCTCACAGCCCCTATTTTCACTGTTTTCACTATTTTTAAACTGTTTTCGGGGCGAGGGACACGTACTTAAATAATGTTTTATCATGGTATACTTACAAGCTATGCAAGCGATTATGTGTTTAAATTATGTTTCATGATGAGCAATGCGAACGGTTATCTATGGTTTTCGATGTTAGTGCACCAGATTCGAGTAAGTGATCACTTTACCATTGGAACTCGAAGGGTAGGGACTGCTGGTTTGATCCACCCACTCGTAGGGGTCGCACCTCTTTGCATGGACGAGTGCCTAGTATGGAGCAGTACTATGGGATTGAGCCCGCTCGTAGGGGTCGCACCTCTTTGCATGGACGAGCGCCTTGTTTTCCGGCACAACGTCCGCACGTAACCCGCGGGACGGTATTATTCGCTCGTAGTGGCAGCGCCACTTACACAGACGAGCACGGTTTTTCAGAAGTGTCCGCGCGTAACCCGCGGGACGGTATTACTTATTTCGCTCGTAGTGGCAGCGCCACTTACACAGACGAGCACAGTTCCCAGAAATGTTCGCGCGTAACCCGCGGAACGATTTTATCAGAATATGTTTTCAGAACTATGTTTTACTAAGCATGTGTTCTAATGATGCTATCAGAATTATGTTTCAGAATGATTTTTATCAAGACTATGATGCAATACGATTTATCAAGTTACTAAAACTTGTGAACTCACTCAGTTTATACTGATTCAAATGTTTTACGTGTCTTTCAGGAGATAACTAGGTAGCGCATGGAGTCACACTTAGAGCACCTCACGCTGAACATCTAAAACTAGCTTTTTGGAAGATTTTAGTTCTATCCCTTCGATGCGCGCGGTTGTTCCCGCCGCGCAAGGGGATATGGCGTGGAAATCTTCAACAGTTTTTATACTTGGATGTTTTTTTTTTGTGTAATTCTTAAACAATGTAATGTATTTGTATTAAACATTTCATGCGCAATGAAAATCTTACTTTGAATGTTTGCAATGGCCCGTGCTTAATTATCAATCCCCACTCGCGCGCGCCCGGCTGTTTCCGCCGTTCAGGGCCGGGTGTGACAGATTGGTATCAGAGCACTGGTTATAGCGAACTAGGAAAAGAAGTTTTAACCTAGACTATAACCGTTGGGGAATCGCATGAAATATTTTTCAAAGAAAATATTTTCAAAAGAGAAACTACACACACACGTAGGAACACGGGTCACACAGTGTCTAGTAAATAAGGATAAAAACATTATGTGCTCAGAGTACATGCGCTAAGTTTGATATATTTTCACTCTTTTAAAGCGAGAATGCCTCCAACTAGAGCCAAGGGAATTACCATGACACCCAAGGAACTCGCGGAAATAATCGCGCAAGCGATCGCAACACATGAGGCCAGCAAGGCCGAATCTAGTCAGGGTCGTCAGAACGAGACCCCAGAACCCGAATCAGGAGCCTTGGACAAAGGGTGCTCCTATAAGACATTCATGGCCTGTAGGCCTTGGCCATTTAAGGGTACCGAAGGGGCCATTGGGCTCTACAACTGGATTGACAAGATGGAGACAGTTCTCTCCATTAGCGGATGTAGTGAGAACCAGAAGGTCCTTTACGCGACCTGCATGTTCCAAGAAGCAGCTTTGTCTTGGTGGAAGCTTCAAGTGAAGACTTTGGGGCGAGAAGTTGCTCTTCACAAGACCTGGGAGGAGCTGAAGGAAATGATGATGAGAAAGTTCTGCTCTCGCGCAGAAATTCAGAGTCTGCAACAGGAATTCTGGAACCACACCATGGTAGGAACGGATATCGACGCCTACAACAACCGATTCAACGAGCTTTGCCAGTTGGTGCCAGACATGGCAAACACGGAGGAAAAGAAGATCGAGAGGTATATCTTTGGGTTACCTCCTGTTGTTAGGGTTCCGCTCAACGCCGCAGCGCCTCCAACCTTTGATGAGGCGGTAGCGCGGGCCATCACCCTTACAAGGGATACGGTCCGTGCGGGTATGTTGACTACGCGCGGAAACGAACAGCGAACCTCTGACCCCAAGAAGAAATGGAACTCTCACCACCGAGGGTCCGACTCCAAGCAGCCACCGTTCAAGAAGCAGGAGAGCGCAAGGGTTTACGCGATCCAAGCCACGGAGCCATCAAGGAAAGGGTACAGCGGGCCTCGCCCATGGTGCAGCAAATGCAAGTATCACCACGAGGGTGAATGCGCAAGAATCGAATGCGCCAAATGTGGCAGACCAGGGCACAAAACGATGAATTGCCGTATCAGAGAAGCTGGAGCGAGCGACAACTGCTACGCATGCGGGAAGCCAGGGCATTTTAGTCGGGATTGCCCGCAAAAGGGAAACCAAGCTCGCGGGAGAGCTTTTGTGATCGGCGCAGGCGAAGCAAAGGAAGAGCCGAATGTGATAACCGGTACGTTTTTGCTTAACGGCCATTTTGCATCTGTCTTATTTGATACTGGCGCTGACCTAAGTTTTATATCCGCTGAGTTTAAAGACTCCCTAGGCCTAGCAACCAGTAGGCTAGACACACCTTATACTATAGAACTAGCCAATGGTAGGCAGTTATGCGCGAACGAAAGAACTGAACAATGTGTAATAGTCATGGGAGGTCACGGGTTCAATATTAACTTATTGTCAATAGACTTGGGAAGTTTTGACATTGTGGTAGGTATGGATTGGTTAGTCGAGAACCACGCGGAAGTTATTTGCCATGAGAAGCAGGTTCGGATCCCACTGTTGAACGGAGAAACCTTGGTGATTCAAGGGGAAAGAAGGGGAGTTGCGACGAAACTGATTTCGTGCCTAAAGGCGCGCAAGTGCCTAAGGAAAGGGTGCTACGCCTTCCTGGCGCATGTAGTAGAGAAGATAGGAGATGAGCGAAGAATTGAAGACTTACCAGTAGTGCGCGAATTTCCAGAAGTTTTTCCTGAAGATTTGCCCGGATTACCGCCGCCGCGACAAGTCGAATTTCGTATTGATTTAGTCCCAGGAGCTGCGCCAGTAGCTCGAGCGCCTTATCGACTAGCTCCATCTGAGATGCAAGAGCTATCCAATCAGTTACAGGAACTATTGGATAAGGGTTTCATACGCCCAAGCTTTTCACCTTGGGGAGCTTCAGTACTGTTTGTTAAGAAGAAGGATGGTTCGTTCAGAATGTGTATTGACTATAGGGAGCTGAACAAGCTGACAGTCAAGAATCGGTACCCCTTACCGAGGATTGACGACTTATTTGACCAGTTGCAGGGATCCAGTTATTATTCGAAGATAGATCTACGGTCAGGATACCACCAACTTAGGGTCCATGAGGAAGATGTGCCAAAAACAGCCTTCCGAACTAGATACGGCCATTATGAGTTCTTAGTGATGCCTTTCGGGCTAACTAATGCGCCGGCTGTATTCATGGATCTGATGAACCGTGTGTGCAAACCATACTTGGATAAATTTGTAATTGTGTTTATAGATGATATTCTGATTTACTCTCGGACCAAGGCCGAGCATGAGCAACACCTGAGATTGATTTTGGAATTGTTGAGGAAAGAAAAGTTGTATGCGAAGTTTTCCAAGTGTGAGTTTTGGCTTAGAGAAGTTCACTTTCTCGGTCACGTTGTAAACGAGAAAGGAATACACGTTGATCCTTCCAAAGTCAAGGCCATCGAAAACTGGGAAGCGCCAAAAACCCCAACTGAGGTGAGGCAATTCCTAGGACTAGCTGGCTACTATCGACGCTTCATTGAGAACTTCTCCAAGATAGCTCTACCTCTGACCGCGCTAACTCAGAAAGACAAGAAGTTTGTTTGGGGCGAAAATCAGGAAGTAGCGTTTCAAATGTTAAAACAAAAATTATGTAGTGCGCCAATTTTGTCTCTGCCCGAGGGGACGGATGACATCGTCGTCTACTGCGACGCTTCACATCAAGGACTCGGATGTGTCCTTATGCAGAGAAACAAAGTCATAGCGTATGCCTCGCGCCAACTCAAGGCCAATGAAAGGAACTACACAACGCATGATCTGGAACTTGGAGCAGTTGTCTTCGCGCTAAAGATTTGGCGCCATTACCTCTATGGTACAAAGTGTATAATCTTTACGGATCACAAGAGCCTTCAACATATATTTGATCAAAAGGATTTAAACATGAGGCAACGAAGATGGGTGGAGTTGTTGAATGATTATGATTGTGAAATTAAGTACCACCCTGGAAAGGCGAATGTGGTAGCAGACGCGCTAAGTAGGAAGGAGCGAATAAAAACGCTACGAGTCAAGGCTCTAAGGTTGACCATTCGCGCAGATCTCTCTACCCGCATCCGAGACGCTCAGCAAGAAGCCTTGAAACCAGAGTTTGTTAAAAACGAATCCCTTGGGGGTATGATTAAGAATTTGGAACTTAAAGAGAAAGGCAATCTATATTTCGCTAACCGCATATGGGTCCCTCTCAAGGGAGGATTGCGCGAGCAAGTATTAAACGAAGCTCACAAGACGCGGTATTCCGTACATCCTGGCGCAGACAAGATGTACCAAGATGTTAAGGTGCTGTATTGGTGGCCCAATCTTAAAGGCGCCATCGCGACGTATGTCAGTAAGTGCCTGACGTGTTCGAAGGTGAAGGCTGAATACCAGAAGCCGTCGGGGTTACTTCAGCAGCCAGAAATTCCCATGTGGAAGTGGGAACAAATCTCTATGGACTTCATCACCAAACTGGCAAGGACACCTGGGGGTTACGACACGATCTGGGTTATTGTAGATTGGCTAACTAAGTCAGCGCACTTCCTGCCGATCAAGGAAACCGATAAGATGGAAAAGTTAGCCCGATTGTATATTCGAGAAGTAGTTTCAAAGCATGGAATCCCGGTGTCCATCATTTCTGATAGAGATAGTCGGTTCACCTCAAGGTTTTGGAGATCGTTACAAGGGGCTTTAGGTACTCGTCTTGACATGAGTATGGCATATCATCCCCAAACGGATGGACAAAGCGAGCGAACAATCCAGACATTGGAAGATATGCTGCGCGCGTGCGCAATCGATTTCGGAGGTAGCTGGGATACTCATCTCCCATTGGTTGAATTTTCTTACAACAACAGTTATCACACAAGCATCAAGGCTGCGCCGTTTGAAGCTTTGTATGGGCGCAAGTGTAGATCCCCACTGTGCTGGGCTGAAGTGGGTGACAAGCAAATGACTGGTCCAGAATTGATCCAAGAAACAACAGACAAGATTTTTCAGATACGGGATCGCCTTAAGACAGCGCGCGACAGACAGAAGAGCTACGCAGATGTGCGAAGGAAACCGTTGGAGTTTCAAGTAGGGGATAGAGTACTTTTGAAAGTCTCTCCATGGAAAGGAGTCCCCCGTTTCGGCAAGCGAGGAAAGTTGAATCCGCGCTACATTGGACCATTTGAGATCCTGGAAAGGATCGGTCCGGTTGCTTATAAACTCCGTTTACCCGCCGAACTCAGTGGAGTTCATGATACGTTTCATGTGTCCAACCTCAAAAAGTGCTTATCTGACGAAACGTTGATTTTGCCGTTAGACGAGATTCACATCGACAAACAACTGCACTTCGTAGAAGAACCTATAGCAGAAACCGATTGGAAAGAACAAAAGTTACGCAGAAGCAGAATCAAGTTAATAAAGGTTCAATGGAACTCAAGGCGTGGGCCTGAATTCACTTGGGAAAGAGAAGATCAAATACGCAAGAAATACCCACACCTCTTTCAGAACATGGCTTCTGCCAGCGACGTCTCCTAAATTTCGGGACAAAATTCTCTTAACAGGGGGAAAATGTGACACCCGGTAATTTCCCAATCCTATAAACTAAGTAATCAACCTAATAATTAGGTGATTGTGAATATTAGGCGCGCTAAATTAGAATCAGCGCGGGCATGTGTTATGTGCGCCCTGCGCGAGCGCGCTAAATTAGAATCAGCGCGGGCATGTGTTATGTGCGCCCTGCGCGAGCGCGCTAAATTAGAATCAGCGCGGGCATGTGTTATGTGCGCCCTGCGCGAGCGCGCTATGTTAGAATCAGCGCGGGCAATTGTTATGTACGCCCTGCGCGAGCGCGCCATGTTAAGAACCAGCGTGGGCATATGTTATATGCGCCATGCGCGAGTATTTTTGTTTTATGCTTCCATAACTTAATGTTGTCTAATGGGTTGACCGTCCCGCATGATGCTAAGGCGGGTGCATCCCAAAACGTTTATTCGCATGCGGAAAGGGAACTAACCTCCCCGCATGGCGGGAACATTGAGAGCTAGTTTGTCTGAAGCTCCAAGATGGAATTGACTTCAACATAACTGATCACTATGTTGAAACACCAAGACCACCTGGAGAATCTACAAATGAAACTCAATGTCCCTAACTGCGAGAAGGTTACGCACCTACCCGCAGCAAAGAAATGTCTTTCACGCAGAAAGCTATGCGCACAAAGTTATACGCGCAGAACACTTAGCCTAATCTCCAGATATAAGGGAATTATTCCCGCCCAAAAGGAAACACTTGCGTGTTTCAGAGATTTCTACTTTTGTCACACCCTCAAAATCCACTAACGGAGTTTTACCGTCAGAGGGTGTGAACTGGCAGGATCGGAATCATCAGTTATAATCAAACCATAAAAACGTTTAAATGCAAATAAGTGCGGAAGCGTAAAAACCTTAATTCAAAAGCTGCGTCACGCAGGACGACTTAAAACCAAAGATAACTGTTAAAAGTATGTTTGCAAAATAAAAGTGTTTTCATTTAATGCATGCTCCTAAACCGCGCGCCCGCCTCGGCTACCTGAGAATAACATACTAAAAGTGTCAACACAAGGTTGGTGAGTTCACAAGTTAAATAAGATAAATCGTTTAGCGTTTTGCGTAACCTCGTTACGACGATTCAGTGTTTTGCGTAACCACGTTACGACGTTTAAGTGTTGCGTAACCCCGTTACGACGTTTAAGTGTTGTGTAACCACGTTACACAACGTTTAAGTGTTTTGCATTACCAGATAGTGTTATGTCAAATTATATATCGATAGGTAGCTAATCTATACAACAAGTATCGCTAAGTGGTTCGCGACCGAAGCTGACTGTTTATCAAGTGCCCGTCACCAGGTCAATCCAGACCATGGTAAGTGTTAGCCAAAATTACACCCACTCAACCTCCAGTTGAGCTTAACGTCGGGTGGGGTTTGTCAAACCCAGTAGTACTACTCAACAGTGACTCGCTATTCCAAATATTAACCGGTCCGATGTGTGGGACTTCAAATGTTACGTTTGCCGCTTAGCCCTTTACAAGTGATATATAATTTATAACAAAATCTTAAATATGCGTTTATCTCAGAAAATATGTTTATCGGAGTATGTTATCTCCCCCAAGTGAAAAACGTTTGAAAACAGTTCAAAGAGCGGGGTAAGTGAAACTCACTGTTTGCGAAGACTATCCCGATCTAGATCACCAAGTGATGCGCGTCGTAGAAACTCTCTAGCGTTCTAAATAACAAAGAGATTTTCTAAGTATCGGTACGTTTAACGAGTCTCTAGACTCGGCACATAATTCCTATGCACGTAACAGATTTCGTGTTTCGTTTGTGAGTCGTGTGTGACTTACACAAGTACAATTGTGATACGATACATGAGTGAGCAATTACTTTCGTGTCACGTACTAATAATGCATATCACTAGCAATTTCTCCCCGTAAGGGCAATTTGGTCACACACAACAATTAACTAGCAATTATTCCCGTAAGGGCATTTTGGTCAACAAACAAAGACTAACTAACCATTATTCCCCATAAAGGGCAATTTGGTCAATTCATGGCAATCAACTAACAACTATTCCCCGCAAGGGTATTTTGGTCAAAATACAACAATTATATAAAAACTATCATATTTCATGCAATCCTACACCATTCAGCAGCTAGTTTCGTTATGACAGAATTTCTACTTGAAAGATTGCACTAGTTCACTGATTATAACGTCTCAATTAATTCACCAAAAATTACCACAGAAGCATACATATCTCAGGTTTCCAGAACATATTTTATCTTATCTTTATTCCACATATTTTTCTTATAATGACCAAAACATTACAGCAAACTCTTATCAGTCAGATTCATGTGCAACAGAATGTTATTTGCAATTCCCGTTAAACGAAAAATCCAATAAATGCAAGACCACTTGGGTTTGGTTCCTAACTCAATGAGTCAACTTCCAGAAGTGGAACCAACCCAATTGGTCTCGTAGTTCATGAGATATAACATTTACAACATAACCTAACAGCAGGTCTAACAGCTCAGCTTTGCATCACGTTTTTGTAAAATCATAAAAGTATACTTCCACTTATCCAAAAATTACGAATTTATACTTTATAGAAACTAGACTCAACCTAGTTTACTGCAGTACCCACAATCTCAATCAATTTTCACGTTTACACTTCGTTACAGTCAGTTAAACATCGTATATACATTCTGTCCAGAATCTGTTCACATCAAAACTCAACATAATAACAATCTATGAACTATCATGCATCCATATAACCCTCTAGACACTATAACTACTATCCATGCATATCAATCACACCATACATACAAGATTAGGGTTTGCGTTCTAATTCAAATTAAAGACAACAATGAATCATGCAACAACATCAATCTAGTTATCAATCCATAATCCAACTAACAACAAGCATATTAATCACCTACATGCACATGATCGGCCGATTTAGGGTTTACACACAACCCATTAAACATCAAAATTAAACAACAAAGAGGTAAGAGGTGATCAAGTATACCTTCCTAGCACCTAGTTCTTGGATTAATCTCTTGATTTGATGTGTGTATGTGTGATCTTGGTGGACGGCAGCCGTGAAGAACAAGGAGAGAGAGAGAGGCGATCGGGTGGGGGTGAATGGGTTAGGGTTTTGTGAATAGGTTATATTTATAATAATACAAGTTACACTCTAGCCCCTAATCTTTCAAGTGTTACATCTCTAGCCTAAACTAGTTGGTTCTTGTTTCTTGTTTAACATTCCACATAACAATCAAGTAGCACACATATATCTAACACATAATAATCACATAATTAGTGTTTTGACGTTTATCGTTTATTTATCAATCGTTCGCGTCAACTCGTTTGCGTTTCGGTGCAAATCCCGAAAGACTACACATGTAGTAAGTGTTAAGCGTCATTTAAACCCTAGTTTAAATGTAATGAAGTGTGCGTTATAGATTCAACGATCTTAAAGTTGGAATTGACGGAGTTGAGTTAACGGGGTTAACCTGAAATTGACGATTGTCACATCATTCCCATGTTAAAGAATTTTCGTCCCGAAAATTTGAGTCAAGTCGTGATGAGAGCCTGAAAAAGTAAGAAAAATTTTCAGTTTGTCATATCATCCCCTAGTAGAAAGAAATTTCGTCCCGAAATTTAGTTCATACCTCCGGTGATGTTTGACGGTTTGCCGGGTTTCGCGGTTTTCGGTGTTTGGTTAGCCCTTCAAAAAGGTGAGGATACTTTTTCATCATGTGATCCTCGCGTTCCCATGTGAACTCCGGTCCACGTCTCGAGTTCCAACGAACCTTAACGATTGGAATTTTGCTGCGTTTGAGCGTTTAGGTTTCCCAATCCAAAACCTCGACAGGTTCCTCAATGAACCGTAACTGTTCATCAACTTGTAGTTCCTCCAACGGGACTACTTGGGTTTCATCAGATAGGCATTTCTTCAAATTTGATTCGTGGAATACATCGTGTACGCCACTGAGTTCTGTTGGTAGGTCCAGTCGGTACGCCACCGGACCAATGCGCTCAGTTATCCGGTACGGACCAACATATCGTGGGTTGAGTTTGTTTCGCTTACCAAAGCGAACCACACCTTTCCAAGGTGAGACTTTGAGTAACACCCGATCGTTCACTTGAAATTAGAGAGGTTTTCGGCGCTTGTCGGCGTAACTCTTTTGGCGATCTCGTGCTGCTGCCATGCGATTTCAGATTTGAACAATCTTTTCCGAGGTTTCGAGTACCAGTTCCGGACCAGTGAATTGGCTATCACCCACCTCTGCCCAGCAGAGTGGTGATCGACACTTCCGTCCGTACAGCGCTTCAAACGGCGCTGCCTTAATACTTGCGTGGTAGCTGTTATTATACGAAAACTCTACCAAGGGTAAGTGGGGTTCCCAACTTTTTCCGAAATCTAAGACGCAAGCACGCAACATATCCTCCAGGGTCTGAATAGTCCGTTCACTTTGCCCATCCGTCTGAGGATGGTATGCTGTACTCATATCGAGACGGGTGCCCAGTGCGCTTTGCAGCGACTTCCAAAAGTGCGAAGTGAAACGAGAATCTCGATCGGAAATGATCGAGACAGGCACTCCGTGTCTAGACACCACTTCCTTCATGTATACTCGAGTCAGTCTTTCCATTTTGTCTGTTTCTTTAATCGCTAGGAAGTGTGCCGATTTAGTCAACCGGTCAACGATCACCCAGATGGTATCGCATCCCGTCGGTGTCTTAGGCAAACCCGTAATAAAGTCCATAGAGATGTGTTCCCATTTCCACATTGGGAGTTCCGGTTGTTGCAGAAGGCCAGATGGTTTCTGGTATTCTATCTTGACTCTGGCACAAGTCAAACATTTGCTCACGTAGGTGGAAATGTCGGCTTTCATGTTCGGCCACCAGTAAAGTGCCTTTAAATCATGATACATTTTATCTGAGCCAGGGTGGATAGAATATCGGGACTTGTGAGCTTCGTCCATCACTAGAGTTCTCAACTCTCCGTATCGTGGAACCCAAATCCGGTTCTCAAAATATCGGACCCCGTCCGATCTGGTTTCAAGTTGTTTGCTCATGCCCCGCATGAGTTCCGATGGAAAATTATCACCTTTCAAAGCTTCCAGTTGCGCATCGCGAATCTGATCGGGTAAGCTGGCATGAATCGTGAGTTGCAATGCTCTCACCCGTCTGTGTTTATCCGTTTCTTTTCTGCTGAGGGCGTCGGCCACCACATTGGCCTTGCCAGGGTGGTACTTGATGGCACAATCATAATCTTTAAGCAGCTCGACCCAACGACGCTGTCGCATGTTCAGCTCCTTCTGATCGTAGATATGTTGGAGACTCTTGTGGTCGGTGTAAATGGTAAACTTGGTACCGTACAAGTAATGCCTCCATATCTTAAGAGCAAACACCACAGCTCCGAGTTCCAAATCATGGGTCGTGTAGTTTTTCTCGTGAACCCGTAGTTGTCTAGAGGCGTAGGCTATAACCTTCTCGAGTTGCATCAGCACACAACCGAGACCTTGTATAGATGCGTCACAGTGTACCTCAAAATTTTCCGTTCCCTCGGGGAGGGCTAAAATAGGGGCGCTACAAAGCTTGGTTTTCAACAGTTGAAAAGCGGATTCTTGTGCGTCACCCCAGTTGTACTTAGTGCCCTTGTGAGTCAAAGCGGTGAGGGGTTGAGCAATCTTTGAAAATCCCTCGATGAAACGCCGGTAGTAGCCGGCCAGTCCTAGGAATTGTCGCACCTCAGTCGGAGTCTTAGGTGCTTCCCAGTTTTTGATGGCCTCTACCTTACCGGGATCGACATGGATACCATTCTCGTTGATCACATGTCCTAAAAAGTGAACCTCGCGAAGCCAAAATTCACATTTCGAGAGTTTAGCATATAGTTGTTCCTTCTTCAGTAGTTCCAGAATTATCCTTAAGTGCTCTTCGTGGTCAGTCTCGTTCTTGGAGTAGACGAGAATATCATCAATGAAAACAATCACAAACTTGTCGAGGTACGCCTTGCATACTCGATTCATGAGATCCATAAATACGGCTGGTGCGTTGGTTAGGCCAAAAGGCATAACTGAAAACTCGTAGTAACCATACCGTGTTCTGAAAGCCGTCTTTGAAATATCTTCTTCGCGCACTCTCAGCTGGTGGTAACCGGATCGTAGATCGATCTTCGAGTAGTAACTCGATCCCTGAAGCTGGTCAAACAAATCATCAATTCGGGGTAAAGGATAACGGTTCTTGACCGTCACCTTGTTCAACTCCCGGTAGTCGATGCACATTCGGAAAGTCCCGTCTTTCTTTCGGACAAACAAGACAGGGGCTCCCCATGGCGATGAGCTAGGTCGGATAAAACCTTTATCCAACAAATCTTGCAACTGAGTGGACAACTCCTGAAGTTCCGCCGGTGCGAGTCGATACGGGGCTCGTGCTATGGGTGCTGCACCAGGTGTCAACTCGATTTGGAATTCGACTTGACGAATAGGAGGGAGTCCGGGCAAATCCTCCGGGAAAATTTCCGGAAAGTCTCGCACAACCGGTATGTCCTCAACTCGTTTCTCCTCCGCGGGTTTCTCAACCATCTGCGCCAAAATTGCCGGATGACCCTTTCGTAAATACTTCTGTGCCTTCAAAAGGGTAATGACGCTGGTGGTCATGCCGCTTCTCTCGCCTCGGACCGAAATGATCTCACCGGAAGGGGTGGTAATATGGACTATCTTATCATGGCATATAATCTCCGCTCGGTTCTCGGATAACCAGTCCATGCCGACAACGACATCGAAACTACTAAGCGTGAAAGGAATAAGGTCGATGTCAAAGACATGACCTGACAGTTTCAACTTACATCCCGCAAGTCTATCATTTCGGCTTGCATCTTCATCATAACCCTCATCTGTTGATCACTAGCCCCTTGCATATCTTTCATTGCCGCCGCCATGCGGGCCATATCCTCCTTATTCTCGGTTTCGTCTTTTAACAATCTGGAAACGTTCTCTCTTGTGTAGCGCATGTAACCCACATCACGCTCCAAACAAGAAACGACAGCTGCGAGAACTCGCTCCACAGGTTCGGTTATGGGTGGTAGAGTGTTAGGGTAAGCAGGATGGTTCGGGTGAGGCAACGGGGGAACTTGTTCACGGTAGACCATACGTCTGATCATGTTGGGGTACCAATCCCAGCTAACGTTGTTTTCATACAGGCCTCCGGATAGGCGGTACCTCTTCGGTGCAGGAGCTTCGAGTTCCGGGACTACACGGGGTGGCGAGGCAGTAGGTAACTGCGGTTCCTTCCCGTGAGCATGCGTCATCGAATCGGATGATGATGAGGGCGGCGTCGACATTCCTACAGGTAAGCCGTGTATATGCGCGCGTATGAGTGAAGGAGGTAAAGAAATAAGATTTCAAGACTACACAAACCTATGCAGTGCGTATCATTATAACTAATGGGTCGTCGCGGTTATAGTCTAGTATGCATGCAGCTTCTAGTTCGCTATAACCTGGCTCTGATACCAATCTGTCACACCCTCAAAATCCGCTAACGGAGTTTTACCGTCAGAGGGTGTGAACTGGCAGGATCGGAATCATCAGTTATAATATAAAAACGTTTAAATGCAAATAAGTGCGGAAGCGTAAAAACCTTAATTCAAAAGCTGCGTCACGCAGGACGACTTAAAACCAAAGATAACTGTTAAAAGTATGTTTGCAAAATAAAAGTGTTTTCATTTAATGCATGCTCCTAAACCGCGCGCCCGCCTCGGCTACCTGAGAATAACATACTAAAAGTGTCAACACAAGGTTGGTGAGTTCACAAGTTAAATAAGATAAATCGTTTAGCGTTTTGCGTAACCTCGTTACGACGATTCAGTGTTTTGCGTAACCACGTTACGACGTTTAAGTGTTGCGTAACCCCGTTACGACGTTTAAGTGTTGTGTAACCACGTTACACAACGTTTAAGTGTTTTGCATTACCAGATAGTGTTATGTCAAATTATATATCGATAGGTAGCTAATCTATACAACAAGTATCGCTAAGTGGTTCGCGACCGAAGCTGACTGTTTATCAAGTGCCCGTCACCAGGTCAATCCAGACCATAGTAAGTGTTAGCCAAAATTACACCCACTCAACCTCCAGTTGAGCTTAACGTCGGGTGGGGTTTGTCAAACCCAGTAGTACTACTCAACAGTGACTCGCTATTCCAAATATTAACCGGTCCGATGTGTGGGACTTCAAATGTTACGTTTGCCGCTTAGCCCTTTACAAGTGATATATAATTTATAACAAAATCTTAAATATGCGTTTATCTCAGAAAATATGTTTATCGGAGTATGTTATCTCCCCCAAGTGAAAAACGTTTGAAAACAGTTCAAAGAGCGGGGTAAGTGAAACTCACTGTTTGCGAAGACTATCCCGATCTAGATCACCAAGTGATGCGCGTCGTAGAAACTCTCTAGCGTTCTAAATAACAAAGAGATTTTCTAAGTATCGGTACGTTTAACGAGTCTCTAGACTCGGCACATAATTCCTATGCACGTAACAGATTTCGTGTTTCGTTTGTGAGTCGTGTGTGACTTACACAAGTACAATTGTGATACGATACATGAGTGAGCAATTACTTTCGTGTCACGTACTAATAATGCATATCACTAGCAATTTCTCCCCGTAAGGGCAATTTGGTCACACACAACAATTAACTAGCAATTATTCCCGTAAGGGCATTTTGGTCAACAAACAAAGACTAACTAACCATTATTCCCCATAAAGGGCAATTTGGTCAATTCATGGCAATCAACTAACAACTATTCCCCGCAAGGGTATTTTGGTCAAAATACAACAATTATATAAAAACTATCATATTTCATGCAATCCTACACCATTCAGCAGCTAGTTTCGTTATGACAGAATTTCTACTTGAAAGATTGCACTAGTTCACTGATTATAACGTCTCAATTAATTCACCAAAAATTACCACAGAAGCATACATATCTCAGGTTTCCAGAACATATTTTATCTTATCTTTATTCCACATATTTTTCTTATAATGACCAAAACATTACAGCAAACTCTTATCAGTCAGATTCATGTGCAACAGAATGTTATTTGCAATTCCCGTTAAACGAAAAATCCAATAAATGCAAGACCACTTGGGTTTGGTTCCTAACTCAATGAGTCAACTTCCAGAAGTGGAACCAACCCAATTGGTCTCGTAGTTCATGAGATATAACATTTACAACATAACCTAACAGCAGGTCTAACAGCTCAGCTTTGCATCACGTTTTTGTAAAATCATAAAAGTATACTTCCACTTATCCAAAAATTACGAATTTATACTTTATAGAAACTAGACTCAACCTAGTTTACTGCAGTACCCACAATCTCAATCAATTTTCACGTTTACACTTCGTTACAGTCAGTTAAACATCGTATATACATTCTGTCCAGAATCTGTTCACATCAAAACTCAACATAATAACAATCTATGAACTATCATGCATCCATATAACCCTCTAGACACTATAACTACTATCCATGCATATCAATCACACCATACATACAAGATTAGGGTTTGTGTTCTAATTCAAATCAAAGACAACAATGAATCATGCAACAACATCAATCTAGTTATCAATCCATAATCCAACTAACAACAAGCATATTAATCACCTACATGCACATGATCGGCCAATTTAGGGTTTACACACAACCCATTAAACATCAAAATTAAACAACAAAGAGGTAAGAGGTGATCAAGTATACCTTCCTAGCACCTAGTTCTTGGATTAATCTCTTGATTTGATGTGTGTATGTGTGATCTTGGTGGACGGCAGCCGTGAAGAACAAGGAGAGAGAGAGAGGCGATCGGGTGGGGGTGAATGGGTTAGGGTTTTGTGAATAGGTTATATTTATAATAATACAAGTTACACTCTAGCCCCTAATCTTTCAAGTGTTACATCTCTAGCCTAAACTAGTTGGTTCTTGTTTCTTGTTTAACATTCCACATAACAATCAAGTAGCACACATATATCTAACACATAATAATCACATAATTAGTGTTTTGACGTTTGTCGTTTATTTATCAATCGTTCGCATCAACTCGTTTGCGTTTCGGTGCAAATCCCGAAAGACTACACATGTAGTAAGTGTTAAGCGTCATTTAAACCCTAGTTTAAATGTAATGAAGTGTGCGTTATAGATTCAACGATCTTAAAGTTTGAATTGACGGAGTTGAGTTAACGGGGTTAACCTGAAATTAACGATTGTCACAACTTTTTAACTGTACAACTGACAAAAGTACCTGAAAAAGCATACTGTAACATGAAAAGTCAACTGTCAGCCACCCTACTCTCACCAACCACAGACCTGCATGTCCTGTCCAAATCAAATCAGAATCTTTTATCCACTCCCTAGGACCAATCACCTCCACTTTTAAATAAATAATAATAATTTCCATACTTTATCATCATTACACCTAGATATGAAAAGATTACAATCCCCTAAAGCAAGGGATTGTGTTCCCTAAATCTTGCCTATAAATATGTAACCCAAACTATCACCCAAACACACTTCAAACTTCTCTCTTAAAGTTGCAAATTGCACTAATCATCTCCCAAGCATCCGTTTGATTTTCACTTCCGTTCCTGTTACTAGGTAAGCCGAGATTATAACCTTGAGAACTACTTTCCAACCCTTATATTCTCCTATTTCTTGATCTTAATATATATACTTCTTGTTATCTAATCGTATTCTAGACCTTCAATTCCGAGGCCAACACCAAGAAAACCCGAATCTCGATTAATCCCTTAACAAGAACCACAGGTGAGTCTCACAGCCCCTATTTTCACTGTTTTCACTATTTTTAAACTGTTTTCGGGGCGAGGGACACGTACTTAAATAATGTTTTATCATGGTATACTTACAAGCTATGCAAGCGATTATGTGTTTAAATTATGTTTCATGATGAGCAATGCGAACGGTTATCTATGGTTTTCGATGTTAGTGCACCAGATTCGAGTAAGTGATCACTTTACCATTGGAACTCGAAGGGTAGGGACTGCTGGTTTGATCCACCCACTCGTAGGGGTCGCACCTCTTTGCATGGACGAGTGCCTAGAATGGAGCAGTACTATGGGATTGAGCCCGCTCGTAGGGGTCGCACCTCTTTGCATGGACGAGCGCCTTGTTTTCCGGCACAACGTCCGCGCGTAACCCGCGGGACGGTATTATTCGCTCGTAGTGGCAGCGCCACTTACACAGACGAGCACGGTTTTTCAGAAGTGTCCGCGCGTAACCCGCGGGACGGTATTACTTATTTCGCTCGTAGTGGCAGCGCCACTTACACAGACGAGCACAGTTCCCAGAAATGTTCGCGCGTAACCCGCGGAACGATTTTATCAGAATATGTTGTCAGAACTATGTTTTACTAAGCATGTGTTCTAATGATGCTATCAGAATTATGTTTCAGAATGATTTTTATCAAGACTATGATGCAATACGATTTATAAAGTTACTAAAACTTGTGAACTCACTCAGTTTATACTGATTCAAATGTTTTACGTGTCTTTCAGGAGATAACTAGGTAGCGCATGGAGTCACACTTAGAGCACCTCACGCTGAACATCTAAAACTAGCTTTTTGGAAGATTTTAGTTCTATCCCTTCGATGCGCGCGGTTGTTCCCGCCGCGCAAGGGGATATGGCGTGGAAATCTTCAACAGTTTTTATACTTGGATGTTTTTTTTTGTGTAATTCTTAAACAATGTAATGTATTTGTATTAAACATTTCATGCGCAATGAAAATCTTACTTTGAATGTTTGCAATGGCCCGTGCTTAATTATCAATCCCCACTCGCGCGCGCCCGGCTGTTTCCGCCGTTCAGGGCCGGGTGTGACACTAAGGGGGTCTGAACCTAACCTGACACCTCCTATCATGACTTTTCTATTTTGTCAGCCCATGTGGCCCTTTACACGACGCCTATCTAATATTGCATTCTTAGAGTTTTTATTTAAAGGTTTAGAAAAAAAAAGATAAGAAAATTTTTCTTTTTTCATTATTAAGTTTTCTCGATGAAAGAAAAGAAAAGAAATGGAAAAAAAAGTTGTTTTTTTTCCTTTAAAACTTTCCAGCCAAAGATGGCATGATGTAAGGCCCCGTTACCGGTGCCTCACATTAACGTCAGATTTACTCATAAACACAGTTTTACAAATCAGAGTTTATTAAAACTTTCGCGGAAACGTTAACTTAAATCATTGGGTGCAAAATATACAAACTTTTCTTTAAAACTATAACATAAAACATCATATTTGAAACACCATTTCTTTCATTTTTAGATGCCAGCTGTTCAAACCATGTCATGCGCCCTCATCATGCTTGCTCATTAAACATATTCACCTGCGTGCATACTAAAAGTCAGCTACGCTGAGTGAATTCTAGTTAATCAGGCGACATACAATACATACACATATCATACATACATATATATC
Organism: Bidens hawaiensis; assembly: GCF_021521415.1. Lineage (NCBI taxonomy): Eukaryota > Viridiplantae > Streptophyta > Magnoliopsida > Asterales > Asteraceae > Bidens > Bidens hawaiensis. The sequence continues at coordinate 348,408 of NW_027492861.1, read as the reverse complement.
CGAAGATACATGTTAATACCTTAACCTTGTATAATTATCCATAAGAGGAACGTCACGTAATATCTATTAAAAGAACTATTACTATTGCCCATGCTATATATTCTCCATAGAAGGAACACTCTATATAAATATTATCCATAGAAAGAACACTCTATATATTATCCATAGAAGGGACATTCTATATATTTTCCATAGAAGGAACACTATACTATCCATAGAAGAAACACTACACTATATAAATATTATCCATAGAAAGAACACTCTATATATATTATCCATAGAAGGAACACTCTATATATTTTCCATAGAAGGAACACTACACTATCCATAGAAGGAACACTACACTATCCACAGAAGGAACACTATGCTATCCATAAAAGAAACGTTATACCTTATCCATAGAAGGAACTCTATATATTATCCATAAGAGGAACAATGTATATAAGTTATTATTTAATGTCCATGTAAGGAGCTAATCACTTCCCTCGGCAATACGTGAAATATCCGAAGATCGTTCACGTACCGACAAGCCGTCATCCTTACATTACATACAATATTCATATCTTCATTTATACCATGACAGTACGTGCAATATCCGAAGATCGTTCACGTATCGACAAGCAATCATTCGTATCTATCACAGATATCATACATGGCATACACTTACCATTTAAGGTAAGTGTATTAACTGTCATATCGAGTATACACACAACCCTGAAAACATAACAAGGAATGGGGCTAGAAACTCACCTGAACTCGATTACGCTCAATGTTAACAGGAACTCCTTTCTTTAGCTGTGCGCGACTAACTATATAACAATTACACATATCAATTAACTATCACTACCCATATCGCGTTTTTAGTCTAATTATAACCCTCAAAAAACAGGGGTCCGGGGGCAGCGCCCCTGGCAGCGGGGTTCAAGGGGCGGCAGCCCCTAGCAGGGTCCAATGGGCAAAGCCTCTGGCTGGGGTCGAGCTGCCAGGTCAGCTTGGAAAAATTTTATTTACATTAATTGTCTTATCACATTTTTCATTAGGATTTTAAATTATTATCTAATTCGCCATCTCAATCACTATAACGAATTAAGCCTAATTCGTTATCAGAACACCGCCTAATTCATTATCCGCACATGATCTGATTCGTATCCTGCTTCTTTAGCCTAATTCGTCATCTTTCCTGATCAGATTCGTCATGTAATCTTCCTCCATTCGTCATCATCTGGGTTGTTATATTTAACATAGCGAATTGGGTAAGTAACAAATCACTTGATTCGCTATCTTAATATAGCATAGCGAATCGGATGAGTAACGAATTACTTGATTCGTTATCTTAACATAACGAACTGGGTGAGCTAATTCGTTATCTTGACAGAACGAATAGACGAGTAATGAATTACCAGATTCGTTATCTTAATCTGTTCATAATAACGAATTAGCATATGTTCTTATCCAAACTTTGACTAAGGGGTCAAAGTCAAAATTGATAAGAACAGACGCAGTCAACCTTATTAGATCTGCAATTAATCCCTCAAATCATGACGAAACAGCATGATTTTGGTATCATTAGATTCGTCTAACCAGCGTCTACAAACCCCGACCGTCCAATTACTTAAACATCTCGTTTTAAAAGGTGAGATTTATGTATATAGGTGCGGCTCGTTTATCAACCGATTAACTCATCAAATATAAACCAATTTCAGTAAGTTTTGTTTCATTGGACTCGTTTTTACCACGTATACTCAGATATAGGATTATTACACGAATCCGAACCTAAGTGGACGATTTCTAACTATAAACGTACCTTAAACGATTCGGTTTACGAACAAAGTCTAGTCTCAATGTTGTTTTGGTTCGTTACAACGTACAAGTACCAACAAGTTCGGGTTTCCACTTTTGGATCTTGGCTCGGGATATAGGAGAGTGTTAGTGTGTATTTTTCAAGGTGTATGTTATGGTGTAGAGATAGATAAAAATGGAAAGAATTAGGGTTTAAGAGGGTATTTATACTCCCTTAAGCCCATGGACCTAAGACTCATCTTTCCTTTTTGGTCCATAATTAATTCCATCTAAAAGCCTACTTATCCTTTCATCTCTATTATTTTAGTAAGTCTCTACTAAATCAAGTAAACTTTTCCATCATAGGTTAATAATATATAAAATATTATTCTTGGAAATTTCGGGATATTACACATGATTATGAAGTTTATAGCCTATTACCATATTACTAATTTACCCTTTCTTAATTCTATTTTCCATGTTGATATGAGGACATAATTGTAAAGTTGCATTTTTTTTTCTATCTTTCCATCATATTTAACTCAAGAATGTAATTAACACTTTCTTTTCTTTTCTTTTAACTCGAGAATGCATTTTAAATATTTAATTTCTTTTCCTTTCTTTCTTTATCCAGTATTATCATTTCTTTTCCTTGTATTTTAAACCCGAGAATGCAGTGTAAGATTCTAATCTAACTCCCAATGTCCCATATCCCATCTTTGACATATGAATTGCGCAAATGGTATAGGATGTTGATAGAACTACACTGATACCGAATCAGGTATCGTTGGTATTGATTAGGTACAATTTTTTGAGGTTTTGGGATTGGTACGGTACTAGTACGATTCGGTTTGGTACATGTATTTTCTTGAACATTGCCTTCATTACCGGTACTGTACCGAGTATTTTAGGTACTAATACCAATACTTAAGGACTTTCGGTACCGGTACAAATACCGAGCTCATCCTTAATTAGACGCCCTAATTAATATGTTACGTTTATTGGTGCAAAGGAGCTAAGCCCGAGCTCGACTAGGTTGGTTTCGAGCTCCATTTCTAAAGCTCGATCTCGGCTCGTAAGTCACTTTTTAAATCTCAAACTCGATTGGGCTTGGCTCGTTTATTTACAAGCCAAGCTTTTGTCACACCCCAAGCTAAGGCGGAAAGGTACTATCATGCAATGATTTGAAAATGACATTATCTATTAATTTTAATTAAATAATCAAACAATTCCACAAGACAAGTACAAATAATCAAAATAAAATAAATAAGTTCCAAATTTAAGTCTTGATAATATCCCTATAACTTTACGCATTAGTTAAATCTCTTTCAAAGCATTAAATCAAACTAAACCTGCATATGCGTAGAAAACACAATAGATTTTTCCAACACGAGGCTGAGTGAGTAAACACCAATAAAGTGAGATATAATATAATATATAAAGACAAATGCAAACTGTTCCTGTGTGATAACAATTAAGCCATAGCATGTACACAGTTAAAACAAATAATAAAGAAAGGGCTAAACCGTTTCCATGCGAATCGGGCATTAGTTGTCGGTGAAACCATTGTCATGCGATTGGACGCCGGCCACTACGACGGTCGTATGATCATACTAAAATATGTTGGACCTCTCCGAATTCATTTAAATAAAGTAAGCAAGCAAATAAAAAGTTAGGCATAAACTGATATACACACAAGGATAATAATAATAATAATAATAATAATAATAATAATAATAATAATAATAATAATAAGAAGAAGAAGAAGAAGAAGAATAAAGTACTCTAAATACGCATATGTCCCCAAAAGGTTTACAATGAGTAAATTAGGGAAGTGAAATACTAACCTTAACAATAAGCAAATAAATAAATGCGTTAAGAATAGAATAAACGTCGCGCTCGTCGAGAGGTATCACAGAATGGATCCTATGTAATAATAATAATCGGAAAATACAGCGAATTAATGGATGAACTAATAAGTATTTAATATTGAACGGGTATTTGAAATAATAACTTAATTTAGTTTATTATTTATTTAGAATGGTTATCTTTATTTAAAAGTTGTAAGTAAAAAATAATAATATATATAAAAATACATTTGTTTATAAAATATTTGTATAAATAATTATTTTAACAATTTTAATTGATAAAAATATATTTTAATTATATAACCTTATAATAATAAATGAATACTGAAATAAATACTTTAAATGTTTGATAGAATATATGAAGAGATTGTTTTAACAATTCTTTTTTGTTTTAAATAAAAGATTTTTAGGGTATTTATAAATAATTTTACTTGTTTTAAATCTTATTATGTAGATCTTTATAAATTTATAAAATACTTGAACTATATTTTATTATATATATTAACAATAAGTATTAAATCAATATTTTAATTTAAACCCTTAACCAATTTTAATAATCATACATACACACACACACACACATATATATATACATTCTAGAATATGGTTTAAATAAGGGTTGCAAATAAATTAGTTAATATTTCGGTTTTTATTAAATAATAATTGTTTATTATATTAATAACATTTATAATATTAATTTATTATTTAAAAGAATTTATATAACAAAAATGAGTTTTAAAAATAATTGCCAAAAAAATCAAGTTGCCGGTTGTCGAACCCGCGCTGACAGCCGGTACACTAGAAACATACAGACGCGCGCAAACCAACTGATCTATCAGATCAGTTGATATAAACGCCAAACAAAAAAATAACCAGAAGCTTAAGAACCTGTTCCTGTTAAGAACCCTAATAAGATCAATCGACCAATTCGTTAATCGATTGGCCGATTAACCTTGGGGTTAATGTTCAGGGTGCAAAGACGAACGTGATGGTATAATTAATTACTTCGTATAATGTTATCTAATAGGTTAATCAAGAGAAACAGTAGCCGGTACCAAGGAGCTCAAGAACATGATCAAACATGTAATTATAATGCAATTAAGTATAACGGTTTAGTTAGCGACGGATAAGTGATGATATATGCTGGTTTAAATGAACTATAGAGGTCGTTAACATGAATTTTAAGAGCGGGTTGATGCCAACCGAGTATAACAAGAATTACGAATCACTCTTGATCGATATAACATAACTGGAATGTCGGTGAGGTCATTTATAGTATGAATAACAAATCTTTTGATTCGATTTCCATGTTTTTACGAGAATTGGGGTTCAAGAAAACTAACTGGGTAAACGGGTATACGATATAGGTCATGGGCATGGGTTTGGATAATGGTAAACGGGTTATAATATATTTAATTGACCAAATTTACAAAACAAGTCCCTCTAGTTTGGATTTGGATATAGTATTGAGTTGAAGTATAGTTTGGGGTAATATTTGTATATTTTCCAAAGTGTATTAAATAAATTTAATAACAAATAATAATAAAATAATAATAATTCTAATAACGCGATAAGGATAAAAATTCCTGAACATATAAACGAGTCGGGTAATGGATAAAATTTTAAAAGAAAATATTCAAGTTGTTACAGTCTCCCCTACTTTAGGGAATTTCTTCCCGAAATTAAAGAATACTATAAAAACACCATTAAATTTTGAGGAAAGGAAAATTCTAAAATATAATTTAAAAAATAATCATAATACGGAACTGTATATAGTCAACAACGCTTCAAATGAAAATCTGATAAGGTCACTTATATATAGGATGTACCAGCGGCGTATCCACTATGTTCTTATCATCTTTACATTTGTACCGTTATCCCAACTACTTTCAACCCTATATTATGACACACAATTGTCCGTATTATGATTTCCATGCGAGGACTTGGGTAATTACGTGTCGACCCGTAATTACTTAGAGCGTCGGATGGTCCACATAACTCGTTCCATTGTGTGGGTTATAAAACATTTGAAAGACATGATTTTGAGAAAACAGAAGTTTTATGGGGTTTAATTATAAAACTAGAAAATCACCAATGTATAAAACATTTCAAAATTTGCAGTGGATCTAGATAAAACAAAAAAATTTCTAAGACATCTTTTAGCGTAAAAGTATAAGTCTTAAAAGTTGTAAGACATAACTCATTAATAGTTGAGGTTAATAAAATGGGTCGCGAAGAACGAAGGTAAGGAAACAAGATAGAAGTGAGCTTTAATAACAATTCACTTAAATAAAATAAGCTTTATTCATAAGATAAGATACGCGATGGATAAATAGTTCAAACTAAAATAATTTAATGCCATAAAAGACATTATAATCTCATAACTTGGAAAAGACAACAATAACTAAGATAGAATAAGGGAAACAACAAAAGTCTTCGGAGTCCTTGGGTAGCTTAGTTGATTTGACTTGAAGCACCTTGAGGAGTTGCATTCATAAGAGCTTGAGTAGTCGATGTAGATTGGCTTGGAATAGCTTGAATGGGTTGAACTTGCATAGAAGGAGATTGAGTAGAGTATGCTTTGTACACTTGAGCTTGCGTGTGCGTGGTTTGATAGAGTTGGGTCAAGTAAGGTTAACCTTGATTGATGGGAGGAGCTTTAAGGACATGGGGTTGATGGGTTTGAACTTGGTGAGCATTGGTAAGGTAGTAGGGTGTAGTCATAGCTTGAGCTTGATGAACATGGATAAATTGAGGGCACGTATTACGGATATGATTTGGGTCTCCACAATGGAAGCAAGCACGGGTATTAGGAACACCGGGTTGAGCATGTGAGGCAGCTTATGCATTAGGCAGGACACGAAAAGTGTTAGCAAGGTGGCTATAACAATTGCATTGGGTGCATAGTCGGCTAAGGGATTCAGCATAGTGATGATGGTTACACTTGGCACATAGAGGATGAGGTCCAACGTAGGCTCTTTTTTTCAGGGAATTTTTGTTTTGGTTAGGAAAATGTTGGTTATTGGGTTGGATAACGGCATAGTTTTGATGGTTGGCCTTACACTTGTTGTTGTGGTTGTTGTTGCGGTGATTGTTGTTGGTGGAAGCAGGCTTGGGTTCAGTTTTAGCATCAGAGGATTAGTCAATTTCGGTCTTGTCAGGATTAGGCTTGGAATTCTTCATGGACAAGGTTTCATCCCTAACATGACTATTGGTAAGGGAAGCAGCTAGGTCCATAGCCTCACCGATAGTTAATGGTTCACGACTCACCACATCATCACGGAAAATGTTTGGTTAACCGCGAATGTATTTCTGAATTCCGCGGTTCTAGGGGGTTACAAGGTGGGGTACGATACGGCTAAGTTCACGGAAACGGTTGGAATAGGTGGAGTTATTTCCACCGATTTGCTTGAGCTCCCAAAATTCGGTTTGAAGCCTTTGCTATTCATGTTCGGGGCAAAACTCTTCCTACATAGCTTCTTTGAAGTCCTCCCAAGGGATGACTACAACCAAATCAGCTCCTTGGTCGGCTTTCAAGGTATTCCACCATGTGATAGCTCGGTCCTCAAAAACGCTGGAGGCGAACTTAGTCCGCTTGGCTTCCGGACATTCATAGTGGATGAACACATTCTCCATCTCTCTCGAACCATTGAAGTAATTTTTTGGCATTTTCCTCACCACAAAATGACGTAGGTGTAACAACTCAGGTCTTAAAATATTATTTTATTAACTGTTACCCGACCCGTTTTTATGTTTGGGAAATTTATCAATAAAAAGTATCGCGTTTATCGAGTAAATATTATTTTATTCTTAATTGTTTATTATATATATATATAAATTTACTTTGAAAATATACAATCATTGGTTAAATTGCTTATCTCACTTGATATAGTTTGCCTTTTCTATTATTATTATTATATAATCATGAAAATCTGGTGATTTACTCAATCAACCTAGTGTTGACAAACCTATTTGTATTTTTAACGTATATGCAGGTCATCGTGTGCTATGATTCTCAAGCTTAATTTGAAGAAACTTAGGGTTTCATGCTAGAGAAGAAGATACAATAATTAGATTTTGGATTTTTGTTTTACTTGCTTTAATTCTAAATGATGTACTTGTTTACTTTGATGTGATTATTTAAATAAATTTAACAGATATTGTCACATTTAATATTGCATGATAGTACCTTGAGAGCTATGAGCAATCAGCTCACGCCCCGGTATTTCCGCCTTAGGTTGGGGTGTTACAATAGGTTTGGTACTCAAACAGTTACAAAAGTCATAATTGTTCGGTGCACCCGAAGTAGCATATCTATTCGAGTTGAGGCTTTGGATTTGGGTTATGATTGTGGGCATAGCAACATCAAACTCTTTGGTGATTCTGGCAGCCAGACGGCAATCGTGAGAACCAAATGAACGTTGATGATGACAGTGGTTTCTTAGTGAAGACATTCTATGAGGAATAAAGGTAAAAGATTGTAAAATAAGGGGTACATTGCGTAAATACTTATGAGTTGATGCAGTCAAAATGATTAATGCATGATAACTAGATGAGGAGATGAGGTCATTTTAAAAGTTAAAATTTATTTGATTAAATTAACTTAACAAACAATTAATGAAACAAAGTTTGTGTGTTGGCCTCCCATGAGCTTTCCATGGCAGTTTAAATGGTCCAACGAACAAACGATGAAAACCACTGAGTTGGACAGCCCATGAGCGTTACATGACATTTTAACTATACCAACTAATTAAAAAATTATCAATGAAAGAGAGTTGGACGACCCATGAGTGTTACATGGCATTTTAACTGTACCAACTAAATAATGAACTAACAAGATTAAAATGAGTAGTTGGAGCATCCCGTGAACTACCATGTATGATGAACTCCAACAAAAATAACATTCAAAACAAGTTGAGGAATTGATAGTAGGAGTGCCAATGGATGCCATGGATTTTTCACCCAACTAACCAATTAAAAATAATATAACACAATAATCGGAAAATACCGAATTTAGCCACGAACCACCGTGAATTCGGTTTAAAAACAACCTAAGGTATCGGTCGTATGACAGTTGTATCCCGCTTTGGCCTATAAGATCGAGTACTGTGGTCAGGTTATCCTCTAGGTAAGGAATAACATCTTACCTTGGGTTCTTAGAACCAGTTTGCCAAGGCCCAAGTCACAGTACTGTCCCCCTTCTAGTTACTACAGGACTTGTCACACAACCTAGCCCTAAGATGAAAGAGTAAAAACAAAAATAGAGAATTCTTAAGGAATTTCCCAAAAAAACAAGGCAATCTACTTGATTTAAAATATTTAAGAAAAGTTATATTTGAAGTTGAGGCATAGCCTCGAAATTATGTGTGTGTGCATGACAATATAATAAACAATAATCAAATAATTATCTAAGAAAGTTGTAAACAAATAAGTTGAACACATAAGGCAATCAGATAAGCACGTATGGGGCTCACAAGCATGTTACTAAGGCACCACTAACGACCTATCTTAAACCTTCGGCTCTGATACCAATTTGTCACCACCGCAACCTAAAGTGGAAATGCCGGGGCGTGAGCTGATTGCTCACAGCTCTCAAGGTATTATCATGAAATGATTTGAAAATGACATTATCTATTAATTTTAATTAAATAAAAAAACAATACCAACAATTCCATAAGACAAGTACAAATCATCAAAATATAATATATAAGTTCAAAATTTAAGTCTTGATAAGTTTTCTTGATAATATTCCTCTAACTTAACGCATCAGTTAAATATCTTCAAAAGATTTTAACGAATTAAATCTAAACATGCATATGCGTTGAAAATAAAAATAGATTTTGTGAACACGAGATTGAGTGAGTAAAACACCAGTATAGTAAGATATAATATAATATATAAAGAAAAAACAAAATGTTCCTGTGAGATTACAATTAAGCCATAACATGTACATAATTCAAACAAATAATAAAGAAATGACTAAACCGTTGCCATTCAAATCGGGCATTGGTTACCGAAGTGAGTTGTCGGTGAAACCATTGTCATGCGATTGGACGCCGGCTACTATGACGGTCGTATGATCATACTAAAATATGTTGGACCTCTCCGAATTCATTCAAATATAGCAAGTAAGAAAATAACAAGTTAGACATAAACTGATATACCCACAAGGATAACAGTTGCTAATGTGGATAATAATAATAAGAAAGTATTGTAAATACTCATATGTCCCCAAAAGGTTTAAAATGAGTAAAATAGGAAGTGAAATACTCACCTTAACAATAAGCAAATGAATAAATGCGTTAACAATGGTAAGAAAATAAACGTCGCGCTCATCGAGATTCATCAAAGAACGAAATCTAAGTAATAATAATAATCGGAGAATACAACGAATTAACAGATGAACTAATAAAGATTTAAGATTCAACAGGTGTTTGAAATAATAACTTAATTTAGTTTATTATTTATTTAGAATGGTTATCTTTAATTAAAATTTGTGAGTAAACAATAATAATAATAATAATAATATATAAAAATACATTTGATAATAAAATATATGTACAAATAATTATTTTAACAATGTTAATTAATAATAATATATTTTAATTATATAACATTATAATTATAAATAAATACTTAAATAAATACCTAAAAGTTTTGATAGAATATATAAAGAGATTGTTTTAACCATTTATTTATATTTTAAATAAAATATTTTTAGTGTATTTATAAATACTTTTACTTGTTTAAAAATCTTAGTATTTAGATCTTTATAAATTTATAAAATACTTGAACTTTATTTTAATTTAAACCCTTAACCAATTTTAATAATCATATACACACACACACACACATGTATATGGTTTAACCAAGGTTTGGAAATAATTTAGTTAATGTGTCGGTTTTTTGATTAAATAATAATTGTTTATTATTTTTATAACATTTATAATATTAATTTATGATTTAAAAGAGTTTATATAATATGAAAATGAGTTTTTAAAATAATTGCCAAAAAAATAGGGTTGCCAAGACTCAAACCCGCGCCGACAGCCGGAACACCAAAAAAATACACACGTGCAAACCAACTGATCTACAGTTAATATAAACACCAAATACAAAAATAATAACTAGAAGCTTGAAGAACTAGTTTCTGTTAAGAACCCTAATAAGATCAGTCGGCCAATTCGTTAATCGATTGGCCGATTGACCTTGGGGTTAATGTTCAGGGTGCAATGGCGAACATGATGGCATAATTAATTACCTCGTATAATGTTATCTATCAGGTTAATCAAGAGAAACAGTAGGCGCCACCAAGGAGCTTAAGAACACGATCAAACAGGTAGTTATAATGCAAGTAAGTATATGGGTTTAGTTGCGACGGGTAGGTGATGATTAATGTTGGTTTAATTGATATAGAGGTCGTTAACATGTATATTAAGAGTGGGTTGATGTTGGCCGAGTATAACAGGAATTACGAATCACTCTTGATTGATATAACATAATTAGAATGTCGACGAGGTCGTTTATGGTATGAATAACAAATATTTTGATTCGATTTCCATGTTTGTTACGAGAATTGGGGTTCAAGAAAACTAATTGGGTAAACGGGTATGCGATATGGGTCATGGGCATGGGTTTGGATAATGGTAAACGGGTTATAACATATTTAATTGACCAGATTTTCAAAACAAGTCCCTCTAGTTTGGATTTGGATATAATATTGAGTTGAAGTATAGTTTGGGGTAATATTTTTATATTTTCCAAAGTTATTTTATTTGTATTAAATAAATATAATAACAAATAATAATAGTTTGAATAACCTGATATAGATAAAAATTCATGAACATATAAACGGGTCGGGTAATGGATAAAATATTAAACGAAAACATCTGAGTTGTTACAGCTTTCATGTCGATCACCTCTCCACATTCCACGTCTGTGACGGCTAACATAATAACAACAACAACAACAACAACAATAATAATAATAATAATAAGAATAATAATAATTTATTGTTATTATTATTATTATTATTATTATTATTATTATTATTATTATATCAACTAAGAACGTCAGTAGTGAAATAAGGATGGCACACAAACATATTTGTACATGTTTTTATACATAAACACATCTCTTAAAAATTGGGTACATTTCTCACATTCATCACTCAAGGTTCCTAAACAAGTAAACAATGAAACAATGACATAAATATAGTTATGTGTATATTCTCAAGTCTTAAAAAAATGCATTTTTCTTAGTTAATGTTAACTTCTCATATAGAATGTTTTTATTTAATTAGCTATATAATTTCCTACCACAAAATCATACGTGTCGCTCTCACATCGCTCCCCACCCCTCTAAAACCATCAGATTGTTTGAATTCTGAACGGAGGCATCTCATTGATTTAACCTGGGTTTGACCCGTTCAACCCTTAAACGGGTCATAACATCTCTAGCAAATATAGTTATGTGTATATTCTCAAGTCTTAACTTCTCATATAGAATGTTTTTATTTAATTAGCTATATAATTTCCTACCACAAAATCATACGTGTCGCTCTCACATCGCTCCCCACCCCTCTAAAACCATCAGATTGTTTGAATTCTGAACGGAGGCATCTCATTGATTTAACCTGGGTTTGACCCGTTCAACCCTTAAACGGGTCATAACATCTCTAGCAAATAACAATTTATTTGCATGCGTTAACCTAAAAAGGTTAGTATAGTTACAAGTTCATCATTTTAGTTTTCAGAAAACCATAAGATCCCTAATTCTCCATTCTCTCTATGTCAGGTCCCCGATTTCAGCTGGATCTTACTCAAATCATGTCATAAATCACACAAATAGATGTGTTGACAAGGGAGTTAATGACGGGTTTCTATATTTAGAAAGTTCACCGTTTGTTAAAGGCGGAATCAATAACAAACATATGGTTGCTTAAAACGTATTCAAAGGTAATCAACACAAACAAGATTTACTCAAAAGATTTCCATTTATATAAACGAATCATACAAAGTGGATAATCGTTTTAGGGTTTCTTGATAAGGAAGGTTTCAGCCGTCACACATAAAATTCTTTCTTAATAAATGTGACTGTCTACCTTGCTGTGTGTCCTTATCTTCTTAGGTGTGCCCTAAATTATTCCATTTATAGGCCTGACACCTGTAGACAGCTGTCATTCCTTCTAGAAACCCTATCCGATAATACATGTTCAAATTACATATTCAGAAATATTCTAAGTGTAAAACAAGTCTTCCGGGTAGGCTTTGCATCAATCTTGTCTTTCCGAGTATGCTCGGCCATCCTTCATGACTTGGTAACATAGAAGTTTGCTCGGGATCGGTTTCCGGGTAGACTTTACTTGAAGAGTATTTTACCAAGTAAAATACTCACCGGGTAGACTTCAATCTTCTTGGCTTTATCAGACTTTGCCCGACAAATCCTTACGAGCAACCTTGTTCTTCAATGGTCCTATCAACTCCTTTCCTGGAATAAGCTTATTAGCAAAGTGTGCTCTGAGGCACTTTACCTTGCTAGAGTTGAATCCTGCCCGATGATACTTGTGATACTTCATTAAACACTGGGCATACCCGGACCATCTTTATTAATGAATACCTTGCCCGATCTCCAAATACTTGGTTTCTTGAGCTTGGTTAGCCTAAAGCTTACTCGGAAGTGAACTTTACTTGGCTATGAAGAACAAACCTGCTTGATAAAGTGATCCTTGCCCGGACTTTCATATATTAGTGAACCATACCCGGTAACGTACTAATTAGCAAACCCTGCTCGGACATTCACTAAAGAAGACTTAGTGAAGATAACCTTGCCCGATAGACAAAATATCCTGCCCGGCTAAGTAAAAGCATGCTCGGAGGTCTAAGGTGTGCCCGGATCCATACTTAGCGAATTCTGAGGAGGTTGAGAAGATTCCAATCTTCCATCTGATCAGTTTTGTGTCAAATCTTGACTCAACAATCTCCCCCTAGATTGGAACACCTCAGCTGACCCAAAACATTTCTAAGGTTATTTACACTTAGTCAAAATACACATCAAATTAAAAGTCAAATTACATATTCAATTATCATAAATAAAAATTATATATTCAAAAAGGTTGTCATAAAACATTACAAAGTAAAAGCCTAGTCTAGGAATTTTGTCTTTTCCATGCACTGTATGCGGCTTGCCTTCTGTTGGTTATCACTGATGCAGCTCTCATTCTGAAAATATCAAGGGCTTGGAAATGAGTGTGACCCTCTGGTATGACCCAGTCCCTAATATCCATTAAGTCTTCATCATGTAAGCAATTCAAATCTTCATCCTTCTTGATAATCCCCAATATTTTTCCATCAGAATTTCTCAGCAAGTAATGGTCATCTTTTTCTTTGTATTCAACTTCAGTAATGACTCCATTTCTTTAGACTGTATAGTTGGGGCGTATCATTCTTCTCTCAAGACTTATGCTTGTGTTCATGTTTGACAGTGGATGCTTGTCTCTGACATTCATCTTGTAGTTTGTTTAAGCCATGTCCATCCTTCTTAACTTTGCAGTTCTCTTTGATCTGTGAATTTGGACAGTCTTCCAGTTTCTCTTTACTTTCAGAAATTTGAATCCTCTGTCTACTTCTTCTCTTAAGAATTTTGAAAGATCATTCATTTGTCTTCCAGCCACTCTGTTTCTGTTTCTAAAATCATATAAAGTGAGTGGTTTCATTCTTTCTAACTGTTCTTTAGTATATTCATAGAAATCACTTCTCACAACTATATCTCTTAGTTATCTACTTTCCATAATCACTCTTATGCATTCACACACAGAATCATAGTAGATTTCTCTAGGAAGATCCACATCTGACTGTGGTCTTGTTGTTCTTTGTTGTGCAGATCTACTTGATTCTCCTCTACCACTTTCACCTCTTCCACCTTGTGGATATCTTTTTGAAATTGGTGGTCTGAAAGGAACAAACTTCTTGGGTTTTCTGGGCCCCAAATTGAAGAATTTGATGTAGACTGCTTCAACCATTTTAGTTGGAAGGTTGGCAAGCTCAACAACATTTGCTCCTGCATCTCTAAGAGCTAGCAACATTTTCTCCATACCAGGAGTTCTTGACAAACCAGCAGATTCAAAACTTCCATCTGCATAGTATCTAGGGTTCTCACCTTCTTTTAGAGCTTTCTCCCATTCAGCTTTTTGAATATGGAAGAGATATTTCAAATCCTCCTTTTCCAAAGCCTTGAAAGAGGCTTCATCCATTCCTCTTTGAGTAATCATTATATTCCTTAGAATGTTGATCATCTCTTCATTTTCACAAGGTATACAAGGTTCATCTTCAGATTCAGAATCCACTTCTTGTGGAGTAGGGGTTTCAACAACAAGAACTTCCTTAGACACTTCCTTTTCACCCTGTATCTTCTGTTTCTCCCTCAGAGTAATTATCTTTCTTTTCTTTATTTGAGGTTCAACAGATGTTTCAGCATGTTTGGTAGAGCTCTTAGTTTGGACCCTCTTCAATTTTTCTTTTCTTTTCAGTTTGTTGTACTGATCCAATACTGATTCTCAAGATAGGTTCTCAACCATCTCAGGCTTTAACCCTTTCTCAAGCAAGTAACCACACATACCTCCAAATTTCTTCTTCAAAGTTTCCAATTTCTTAGTCTTCTCATTCTCTTTCACACATTTTTCAATAACCTTTTCTCTTTCACTGTTGTAAAGGACTTGGAGTTGGTCAACTGTGAAGTGAGACAGATCTTTCTCTGAATAATTATGCCTTCTGAGATATTCTCTGTATTTCTGGCAGTCTCTATTCTTTTGTTCTATCCTTTTCTTGAAACCATCCCTCTCTTTGTCAAGTCTCTTTTGCAACTGATCATTATCAAGATCAGCCAAAGTTTCAAAACTTATACCATACCTCCTCAACTTTACAACCAATGGATGATTTCTCTTAGCTTCTCTCATACTCAACTCAATGTTAGCTCTCTGATCATTAGTCATTTCTACTTGTGGAGATTCAACATTGGCAGCTTTAACACCTTCTCTTTGATCATTATCAGGATTATCATCCTCATCAGACTCCTCAGACTCATCCTCCTCTTCCGTTAGATTATTCATTGCATCAATCTTGGGTTCATTAGAGGGTGGATGCTCTGGGTTGATTCAGTTTGAGCAGGTACATCAGGAACACCTGGAATCTGTTAACCAGGTTGCAGTGTCTGCAGTGGAATTGCTCTGATTGGACTATTATCATTATCACCCTCATCATCAGGAGTCTCAACATAGCATTTGTTCTTTTCATCCCATTTTCCTCTCTTTGTTCTCCTCTCATCAGTTCTTTTCTGTTCATCAAACTTCCTCTTTCTTGTATACACTTGTTCAAACCTTTTGGCTCTTTCCATCCTGATTCTGGTGATATTAGCCAACATTTCTTCAACAGATTCACCAGTAGGCCTTTCAGGTTCCTTTTGTGGCATTTCTTCAGATTCACAAGCCTTTTCAGATTCCTTTTCAGGTTGGCTTTGTGGTTGAAACATACTAACCACCATAGCCAAGGAATTGTCAGCTTCCTCAGTTCTGTTCATCATAATCAGTGTTTCAATTGCTTCTTGATCAGCCACTTCTTCAAAAATTTCTTTAGCAAGATTGGCTTGATTGATCAAATTTTCTTGCTCTGCCATTTCTTCTGGAGTCAGTGTTTGAGCCAATATCTCCCTATCCCTTGTCTCCCTTAGAATATTCTCTTGTTCTCTTAAGGCAGCAGCAGCAGCAATTTCATTATCTGTAAACAACACATCTTTCTCTGGATATGCCTTAATAGGCTCTTCTTCACAGACTTTTGCTTTACCTTTCTCAATTCTTCTTCTCTCATCCTCTTCATCTTCAGACTGTACAAAGTCATCTATTTCTTTCTCAAGTGCTTCCAGTTCTGGATCATGCTCTACTCTCTTGGAACTTGCTTGTTGATCAGTTTCTGGTTCAGTGTTTATAAGCTCCTCAGTAGTAGCATTTTCATCAATCATTACTTCAGTCTCTACTTCTGTCTGTACATCAGTCAAGACATCAGTAGCTATGTCAGTTAAGACATCAGTAGTATTGAAAACATCAGTAGCTAAGTCAGTAGCAGCTACATTCTCCTCAACATCTGTCTTTTCAATCTCATTCATTCTCCCATCATTCTCTTCAACATTCTTTTCAACACTCACCTCATCCCTTTCCACATTTCTCATTTCATCATTTCTTTCTTCATTGTAGTCATAATCTTGTTCTCCTATATCTGATCTGTCACCCTCATATTCACCATCTTCAATCCTCCTTTCCTCACTACTTTCCTCTCCATCATCATAACCAATCATAATCAATTTTAAACTGTCTGCAGTCTCCACAACTGTTACAATTTCAGTTTGAGCATCTACACCAGAGAAAGTTGGCATATTATCATTCTCCCCCTGTTTTGGGGCAGCTGAGGTCTTCTCAACCTCCTGCTCCAGGGCTTGAATTCTCAGTTTTGCTTGTACCAACTTCTCTAACAATATCACATTCTCCTCTGTCACCTCCTCATTTCTTCTCTTCAACTCATCATTTTCTTTTAACAGAGTTAACATGTCAGTTTCAATGGGTGGTGTTGTAGGTGGTGATGTGGAAAATGGTTCATATTCAGCTTGGTCATGGGTTGTGGTGTGATTTTGGTAATTGGATTGTTGTGGTGATTGTGTATGATGTGGGCTTGGAATGAATGGATCTGAGTGTATAGGGCTAGATGTTGGTGGTATTTGTGGTGTTGGGGATATATGGGTTGATGTATCAGGTTGGCTAATGGTTTGGGTTTGTGGTGGTGTTGTTATAATGGGTTGGTTAATGTGTGGTGATGATTGTGGTGGTGATGATATAATGGTTTGGTCAATGTGTGATGGTGACTGTGGTGGTGTTGGAATAGGTTGATCTGGTTATTCAATTTGCTCCCCCTGATCAGGTGCATCAACTTCCATAGCTACTCCAGCTCCTCCTTCATCTCCATCAACATTATCATCTCCATCATCAGAGTCATCCTCATCACTCTCAACATCATATCCTCCTTCCTCCTCTGAGCTTAACTCAGGCACTGGCATCACATTCAAGTCATGGTCCAATAACCATGGCAGGATCTCAAATGGAGTTTCAGCATTGAATCTATTTGCAGCACCAGGATTCTTAATTCTCTTGTATGTATCAGGGTTTTGCAGTAGGTGAGTAATTCCCATAGTGGGTAGATCTTGTAATTCTCTGTTGAAGATTATCTGCAAGAACCTTGGATACTGTAAGAATCTGTCCCTCTCAGCCTTCTTCAAGTTTGCTACCAGTCCATCAAAGATGATTTTTGAAAAATTAAAGGGTAGATCATACATAATCCCAATGGTAGCGTTTGCTAAATCATGACTCATCAAAGTCCATGATCCTTTTCTGGGAGCAAACCCCTGTATCACATGGTGAATAAGAAACATGTATAACATTGGGAACATACCCTTTTGAAACTATCCTTTATGCACAGTTCCTTGATATCCCATGGTCTGTTCAAATATTCTCAGCAGGTGTGTTGTATTGAAGTTTATGTGGTAATGATCGTCATCATTCAACCGTAAACATCTTCTGATCATTCTTTCAGTCACATGTATCTCATGGCCCGCAACAGAGGCTTCAATTCTTCGTCCATTGATGTCATCCACAAGTGTTGCAGATCTCCAGAAATCAAGTGAGTGATTTCTGTAGATGACGGGACTTTCTGTAAGGGCAAAACTGACATTTGACCGAGCCATCCATGTAATCATTGGTGCCACCGGCTCATTGTCAGGTGTGACTTGTAAAAGTGCACACATATTGTGTTTCTTTTCAAAGAAGTACTTGGGCTGTTCTTCTTCTGCCATAACTAATCATAACAAACAAACATATTCAAAGTGAAATTAGTCATAAAGTTCAGTACTTTAAGCAATTTCAAGGTATAAAAATGAAGAAGAAAGAAAGAAAAATCATCAAGAACCTGTTCTTAGACAAGTTTATAACCTTAACACATAAACAAAATATTAGTAAACAAATATATAATCAATGCCTATTATAGTCTAATCATGATCGAAAAACACATTATTGTTGCTTACCGAGTCAGAATTAGAGGGCTGATACTAATTAGGGTTTGGATTAATTATGAATGCGATAGGTCGGTTTAGGTTTCTTAGCGAGAAAGCAGTTGCAGTGGAAAGAGAGAGAGAGGGAAATATAATGTTGAAAATTTTGCCTAACTCCCTCTTATATACCTTTTTAAAGTGGGTTTTAAATGTTTTTTTTCGTTTTATGAATTATTAGCTGTCAAACAGTAACATTATCCATTTGTTATTTTAAAACAATTTTAAAACATATAAACACTTTATCATTTTAAGCTTAGCAAACCTTACTCGGAAAAGTAATCCTTTGCAAGGTTTACTCGGTATATTTCCACTTATACAAAGCTTACTCGAAGAATTTAAACCTCTTTTGATAACATTTTCTTTTAATTTTATAAGGGTTACCCGATCCCTTTTAATCACAGACCTTGTTTGATTAAGCTATGTAATTTAAAGTCAAGACATTATGAAGAAAGCTTACCCGAAATACCAGATTTCTTGAGAACTTAATCACAAGATAATTAATCAAGTATAAAATATCAAATAAACATTCTTGCTAGGAATCAGTTAAGATCCCCATATAGATTTCTCAAATTTAAATTAAGATCTTAATCTAACATAAACCCTATCAAAATCAGAAACATATTCAATCAATTATACTAAACACATATTCAATCAAGTAACACATTCATTCAAGTATGCTTGAAAACATAGTGTTTCCGAGCAACCTTCACAATGTTAGTGTGCCCGAACAACCTTCTTATGCAAAGTATACCCGAATAATCTTCCTAGAGTACAAAGTGTGCCCGGAAAGGACTTCTAGCAGATATTGTACTCGGAAAATCAACTTTTGAAAATTACCAAGTATATTAGGGGAACAAAAGTGTATCCGAAATATAAAGTGTGTTCGGAAAACAATGTTTGCCCAAAAACACTTGTAATTTCAAAGAAAACATATTCACACACACAAAGCTTACTTGGTGTACTCAAGGAGTTCACAAAGTTTGCTTGGAATATCAATCAGCATAAACAAAATGCAAAGCTTGCCCGAAACAATTATCTCTTGTTAAAAGCTAGCTAAAATACATAATCATCTCAAGACTTCAAGCTTGCTCGGGAAATTCGTACAATGGTGTACCTTACCCAAAAAGTGTAAATACTTCAAAGCATGCCCGAGAATCATAAACTTAGTCAAAAATGACAAAGCTTGCTCGGAAAGGTAATGAATCATCAAACCTTACCCGAAAATACATATTCACACATATTCAACTGTTTTGTACCCGGAAAGGTTTGAGAACATCACACCTTACCCGAAAAAACATATTCAAACAGTTTGTGCTTGGGAAGGTTTAATAACATCAAACCTTACTCGTACATACATATTCAACCTATTTTAGGCAAAATGCAACACTTTTTTGACTTAAATCACTTGTCAGAACAATTTTATTTTAAAGATCATAGTTTAAGAGCAAATGGTGCATTTAGAGATCAAATTTCAGTTATTTTTCTTTTCAAACCAAATTCATTTTGTAAAATGAAAAGATCTCAGGAATGGGATCATATTGACTAAGTAGCTTTCTCAATACTTCATTCTCAGCATTATTATGACTACAAAGACAGGTCAACAGCAGGTCTCGACTTAACATGATTTTCATCTCTTTGGTGATATGATTAAGTTTCAATTAAGTTGCCGAAAATTTAATGGATAAACACTTATTGTGTTCTGATGCTCCTTATCTATCCTCAAGGCTTATTTGGCTTTCTCCAGATCACCCCAATTTGACTTTGACCCCCTGGTTTTGGTTAAAAACTTTAATGACAGAACATATTTTTGAAAATTTATAAGATATTTCTTTTCAAATCTACAAACATATGTGAGGTTGAACGTTGGACTTACATGCCACGCAAGTAGGTCTTACAGGCCTTTCATTCAGGATGTTTAAATGACTTATATGATTGCTTCCGCCCTTGTAGTTCTGTAATTAACCCTCATGTCTGTATTTTCTCAATAAAAAATTTGTGAACATGTTGAATAAACATTTGAAATTAAAGTAGTTCACATCAGTTCTTTGTCATTCCTTTAAAAAATGATTCATTTAGGGTAACCAAAGACCAACAGGCTTGTGTATGACTGGATAATCACTTTTCTGCCTATCATTTGAAAAGATTTATCTAGGAACATGCATAGACAGCAATGTAACTCCACATAAATTTAGCATTTTCTTTAAGTTTATATCACCTTAGTTTTTACATATCATGAGAAAGCAACCATACATGTCAATGACTAGACTAAGAGCCCTTTTAGCCTAATAAATCCATATGATTGGCTAAGTAGTCAATGTACTATCATTTCCCAATAATATTCAGTTTAATATTCAGTCACCAGAATTTCTCTTAATTGTCAGGTAAATGGCTGTTCTGTTTGACCACAAGTGGTCAACAGGACCAAACATACATGTGAATATATGTCCTTTCAAAGTCAGAGCTATTGACAGAATTTTAAGTGAATGAATAAGAAACAAGTTACAATTGCCCCAAATGCTTTCAGTTTTCTGGTTAATGGCTATCCTTTTAATCTTTGCAGATTGCAGGACCAAACATACATTGGTGTATGTCCTTCCAACTGAGCAGATGACATAATTTTCAGCAAAGATAACTACCTGAGACTTTTCATTGAAAAATCCTTCTTTTAAGCATCTTTAAAGCTTGAACTGAATAATCTTATCATGTCTCTACACCATTAACAACATGCTCATGTTTTGGTTAAAAATATAGTATTTATGCAGAATTCATTAGAAAATTCATTTTATCACTTAATTTTGTCATAAAACACATTTTGACATAAACAGTTGCAACACATAATCAAATCTTAATCAAACATAACATCATCAAGATAGATAGACAGTACACACATTCAAAGTCTATTCTATCATAACAACATTAGAAGATCAGATAAAACACATATTCAACCAATTAAGAAGTGATGTCAGATTAGCATTTTAGCAGATAATTCATAACAAGACTACTTATCTTAACATCACAAACACACATTAACTAATAAACATGCAAACAAATTAATCAATTCAATCATGTCATTCTTTGCACATATAATCAGTCAAAGCACATAACGATCAACATATTCAGTAGCATACTCAGTATCACACTCAAGCATATTCACATAACATTCAATTTGTGAAACCTCTAAACAAAGTAATCAATTAGCACATAGAGGTATACAACCAAGCACACATCCTTAATCAGATTTCATCAGAGTTGATCATTCCCAGGGCTTTCAAAAGAAAGTTGAACCTGGTTCTATCAAGTGGTTTGGTGAATAGGTCAGCGAAATTGTCACTTGTATCAACTCTTTGGATTTCAATCAAACCTTTTTCACTACAATCTCTGATGTAATGATGTCTGATTTCAATGTGCTTAGTCTTAGAATGTTGAACTGGATTCTTAATAGTAAAATATGCAACAGTATTATCAATAAGGATAGGGGTGTTCAGAAAATTCAAACCATAATCCAGCATCTGGTTCTGAATCCATAGAACTTGTGAACAACAAGCAGATGCAACAACATATTAAGCTTCTGCAGTTGAGATTGAGACAGTTGTTTACTTCTTGCATTGCCATGACGCTAGCCTTTCTCCCAAGAATTGACATCCTCCTGATGTTGACTTTCTGTTCATATTGCAGCCATCATAATCACTGTCTGTGTAGGAAATCAGATCAAATGATTGATTTTTTGGATACCAAATTCCCAAATCTGTTCTTCCCTTCAAATATCTGAATATTCTTTTAATAGCATTCATGTGGGAGACTCTTGGACTTGACTGGAATCTTACACACACACATACAGCAAACATGATATCTGGTCTTGTAGCAGTCAGATACATCAGAGATCCAATTTTTGCTATGTATTCATGTTCATCTACAGGCTCCCCCTTTTCATCTGCAATCATCTTTTCCTTGGTATCCATTGGAGTTGAGGCAGTTTTGTACTCACGACAGTTGAACTTGTTCAAGATGTCCTGCACATACTTATTTTGATGAATGAAGATCCCTTCAGCCTTTTGTTGAACTTGTAATCCTAGAAAGAAGTTCATTTCTCCTATTGAACTCACGCTGTATTTGGACTTCATTACCCCTTCAAACTCCATACATATTTGTTCATTTGTAGAACCAAAGATGATATCATCAACATACACTTGTAACAAAAGCAAGTCTGATCCCTTTCCTTTGTAGAAGAGTGTCTTGTCAATGGCTCCTCTTTTGAAACCATTTTCAATAAGATGATTTGACAGCTTATCATACCATGCTCTATGAGCCTGATGAAATCCATAAAGGGCTTTGTTTAGCTTATACACCATGTTTGGATACAAAGGATCCTCAAAACCTGGGGGTTGAGCTACATACACCTCTTCATCTATCTTTCCATTTAGGAATGCAGACTTAACATCAAGCTGGAACACCTTAATGTTCTTTGAGGCAGCATACGCAAGAAAGATCCTGATAGCTTCAAGTCTTGCTACAGGAGCAAAGACTTCCTCAAAGTCTATTCCTTCCTCTTGAAGACATCCCAGAGCTACAAGCCTAGCTTTGTTCTTAATCACCAAACCCCTCTCATCCCTTTTATTCCTAAAAACCCATTTGGTTCCTATTGCATATCTGTCAAATGGCTTATCAACAAGATCCCACACATGTAGATCTCTAAACTGTGCCAATTCTACCTGCATAGATTCCACCCAACTATTGTCTTTCAGTTCTTAAGCAATATTCTTAGGTTCTATTTGGGATAGAAAACAGGAGTAAAGACAGATGTTTGCAAATTCTGAGTGACTTCTTGTAACTCTTTCATGCAAATCTCCAATGATGTTTTCAGAAGGATGATTCTTTTCCACATAAGGAGTTTGAACAATCATATCTGTAGACACAGTTGTGTCAAGATTTGACTCATTGAGTTCCTGTTCTTCAATGATCAAATTAGTCTCTGCATCATGAAATTCTGGTGCTTCATCATTATGTTGTCCTGAAGTAGATTCACCATTGTTTCCAATATTTAAGCTTTCAAATAAATGCTGAAATCTTGCAGTAGATGCAGCTTCTTCTTCACTTGCTTGGTTGCTTGAGTCTTCCTTATTCTGAACTTGATCATTCTGAACATCTTGATTATCTTCTTGAGCTTGTTCAACAATATCATTTGAGGAATTCTTCACAAAGGTATATTCCTCTTCTTTTCTAGCAACCTTTTTCCACAATTTTCTAAGTCCAGTGGTTTCTTCTTTTTCTCTTCAATTACACTGGTCTTGTAGAATGAATCATTAAAGTCTTCAGGATAAATATTAAAAGACCTTATTAACTTTTCATGATCAAACAGCCATGCTGCACCAACAACTGTATTGAATTGATTCTCATTAAAAATGATGTCAGATGATTCTATGAAACTCAAATGGTCTTTCACATATACTCTGTAAGCTTTTGAGTGTGTAGAATATCCAATAAAGAAACAATCTAGAGACTTTGTTTGAAACTTGTTCAAATAATCTCTAGTGTTCAAAAGAAAACATTTACATCCAAAGGGCTTGAAAAACTTGATATAAGGCTTTCTGTTGTGGAATATTTCATATGAAGTCTTATTATGCCTTTTGTTTACAAGCACCCTGTTCTGAACATAGCAAGCAGTGTTTATTGCTTCAGCCCAAAAAGTAACAAGCAGGTTAGCATCTGCAAGCATGGTTCTTGCAGCCTCAATCAAAGTTCTATTTCTTTTTTCTATAACACCATTTTGTTCAGGAGTTCTAGGAGCTGAGAATTGTTGAATTATTCCTTTTTCTGCACAAAATTCTTGCATAACTCCATTCTTGAACTCAGTACCATTGTCACTTCTCATCATTTTAACCTTCTTATTCAACTTGTTTTAAATCATTGTAACACACCCCTTAATCAACTCTACAGTCTCATCTTTGGTACTTAGGAAATAAACCCAAGTGTATCTTGAATAGTCATCAATGATCACAAGACAGTATCTTTTCTTTCCTATACTTGGCACACTCACAGGACCAAAAAGATCCATGTGAAGTAATTCAAGTATTTGATCAATTGAATTGATGAGCTTAGGCTTATGAGTAGATTTGTGTTGTTTTCCCTTTTGACATGAATAACAATGATCTTCCAATTTGAACTCTCTTGTAGGTAATCCTATGACATGCTCACCTTTGACAAGTCTATTCATGTTCTTTAAGTTCACATGACACAGTTTCCTATGCCATAATTTGGACTCATTTTCAGTGGCTTTAGAAACAAAACATGCACCCCCTCTTGAAACAGCTTCTTTCATATTCAGTTCATACAAGTTGCCATATCTTGGTGCCATCATCATAATCATTTCAGGTGGAATGACAAACTCAGGTTTTAAGATGAAACAGTGGGAATCATCAAAACTGACTTTGTATCCCTTATCACACATTTGTGATATACTCAGTAGATTATACTGAAGACCTTCAACATGAAACACATTATCAAAAGAAACCTTTCCATTTGTTAAGATTCCTTTCCCCACAATCTTTCCACCATTTTCATCACTCCCAAATGCTACAGGACCTTCATACTTTTTTTCATAATTAACAAGTGATCTTTTGTCACAATTCATGTGCCTAGAATAACCACTATCCATATACCATATTTTATTTAGAGGAGTGGACTGTTCCTGAGATGAAGATGGAGTTTCTTTCTCAATTATAGCCATGAATGACACATTTGCTCTCTTGATATCATCTGCAATGTCTTCTTCATGATTTCTCCAATCAAAGTTACCTTCATGTTGTGTAGTAATTGCCACATTTCCTTGGTTTCTTGGTTGATTTTGGTTGGCTGGAACAGTGTTGTTTTGGAACATTTTGAATTGCTTGAAGGTTCTGATTATTGTTCATTTGAAAACCTTGATTCTGATGCACCCCTTGATTAAGGTTATTCATTTGAGGCTAAAAGTTGTTGAAGTTGGGATTGTAATTGTTGTTGGGATTGAAGTTGTTGTTGAAGTTTTGGTTGTTGTTTCTTTGCTGATTCTGTTGGTATTGCTGCTGACCTCTTGGTTGTTGATTTTGGAATTGATTCATCTGATAATTTCTTGGCAAGTTGTATTCTCTTGCAAAATGTCCTAGCTGTTGGCAATTGTAGCAGATTACCTTTGACTTGTCAAATCCAATCCTCTCATTAGGACCAGAAACCAGAGATCTACCAGTTCTATTATACAACCTCTTACTTCTCAAAGCTAACATGGCAGCTTGCCACTTCAAATCCTTGTCTTCTAAATCATCTGCATCAATTTGCTCTAAATCATCTTGTACCACACTTGTGTGAATTAGATTCTTTGCAACAAATGCATTATATGAATCAGTAAACATAGAAAGCAATGCCTGTGTTTCATTGCTTTGAGCATTTCCACCACTAGAGTGAGGTACATTCCCACTTGCCATTGAGGAAGTATCAGTGTCATCAATCAGTTGCACATTGAATCTTTGCTGATTTCCTTGATTACTTGTGCGACCACCAATAAAAGACTTTGGAGTATCAACATTGTGCTCAACTGGTTCTTCAATAACGGGAATTTGTGGTTGATTCTTGGTAGTCAAATTTCCCATGGGTGCAATCAATGCATTTGAAACATTGAAGCAGGGTCTTTCTTCTTTAATAATTTCATTCTCTATCATCTCCAGTTCTGCAGCCTGAAGGAAGCATATCACATCATCCAATTTCAAGTCATTGAAATTATGCAAGCAGTATACCATTCTTTTGGCATTGAGTTGAGTAACTTTGTGTTTAAATCAAAGTCAGTCATGACATAATCAGTTGTCCTCAACTCATTCACAATACCTATAAAGCGTTCTAGTATTGATTTCAACCTTTCTCCTTCCTTATACTTGAACCTTTCCAACTGGTGCTTCAATCTTTGCTTCTTTATGTTCTTCAGCTCAGTATTCCCTTCATACATCTCAAGGATGGCATCATACATTTGCTTGGCAGTTGTGTGATGTGCCACCCTGGTTAAAATTTTCCCAAGACAGTCCTAGCTTAATCATAACTAAGGCTCTGTCATCCACCTTTCTCATTCTTTCTCTTAGAGCTGCAGTTCCAGCTGTATTTGCACCTTCTTCAGCTGCAGCTTGTGGACCATTCTTGATGGAGTTCCACATATCAACATCATTGTAGCACACTGCTGCTTCAAAAAGCACTTTCCACTTGGTAAAGTTTTCCTGTCCATACAATCTTGGTATCTTGTTAGTAGACACCTCTTGTTCCTCATATCCAGACATTTTCAAAGACTTAAAAAAATCAGTTTCTTAGTAAAAATCAAAGTTTTTAAAAATAATCAGATCTAAAAACAGGTTGTTCAGATCTGATGTGTCTGATATGATTAGAGCAAGATTTAGATATAAAGATTAAAGCTTTAATTGAAATAAGGAAGAGAAAACACCGGTATATTGTAGATCTGGAAGAAAAATGAAGAACAGAGCTGCTGACGTCACGAATCAATGGAACAGTGGTCTGCTTACGTTATCTTTCTTCAAATCTTTAATCAGCAACAAGAATCTTTCCAAAATAGCAGCAACAAGCTCTGATACCACTTGTCAGGTCCCCGATTTCAGCTGGATCTTACTCAAATCATGTCATAACTCACACAAATAGATGTGTTGACAAGGGAGTTCATGACGGGTTTCTATATTTAGAAAGTTCACCGTTTGTTAAAGGCGGAATCAATAACAAACATATGGTTTCTTAAAACGTATTCAAATGTAATCAACACAAACAAGATTTACTCAAAAGATTTCCATTTATATAAACGAATCATACAAAGTGGATAATCGATTTAGGGTTTCTTGATAAGGAAGGTTTCAGCCGTCACACATAAAATTCTTTCTTAATAAATGTGACTGTCTACCTTACTGTGTGCCTTATCTTCTTAGGTGTGCCCTAAATTATTCCATTTATAGGCCTGACACCTGTAGACAGCTGTCATTCCTTCTAGAAACCCTATCCGATAATACATATTCAGAAATATTCTAAGTGTAAAACAAGTCTTCCGGGTAGGCTTTGCATCAATCTTGTCTTTCCGAGTATGCTCAGCCATCCTTCATAACTTGGTAACATAGAAGTGTGCTCGGGATCGGTTTCCGGGTAGACTTTACTTGAAGAGTATTTTACCAAGTAAAATACTCACCGGGCAGACTTCAATCTTCTTGGCTTTATCAGACTTTGCCCGACAAATCCTTACGAGCAACCTTGTTCTTCAATGGTCCCTATCAACTCCTTTCCTGGAATAAGCTTATTAGCAAAGTGTGCTCTGAGGCACTTTACCTTGCTAGAGTTGAATCATGCCCGATGATACTTGTGATACTTCATTAAACACTGGACATACCCGGACCATCTTTATTAATGAATACCTTGCCCGATCTCCAAATACTTGGTTTCTTGAGCTTGGTTAGCCTAAAGCTTACTCGGAAGTGAACTTTAGTTGGCTATGAAGAACAAACCTGCTTGATAAAGTGATACTTGCCCGGACTTGCATATATTAGTGAACCATACCCGGTAACGTACTAATTAGCAAACCCTGCTCGGACATTCACTAAAGAAGACTTAGTGAAGATAACCTTGCCCGATAGACAAAATATCGTGCCCGGCTAAGTAAAAGCATGCTCGGAGGTCTAAGGTGTGCCCGGATCCGTACTTAGCGAATTATGAGGAGGTTGAGAAGATTCCAATCTTCCATCTGATCAGTTTTGTGTCAAATCTTGACTCAACACTCTATTTGTCATCTAAACCCTGGATTAAAATCGATATGCTTTCACTTCACATTTTGTGATGACCATGTCTTCATGGGTGAGCACTAAATCAATCTTTCAGATTTCATGCCAGCATTCAACGCGCGATTGAAGCCATGGGTGAGCACAATCGGCTCCAAAATATTGATTTTGTTCTTCTATGTTATCCCAATCAGTATCCACGGTTACTCAATGTTGCGACAACGGGTCAGTTGTTTGTTTATGTTTCAATATGCTTAAATTGTAGTTGTTTCAACAATATAGCTTTAAGTATGTTGTATGTTCATCCAGTTTAATCCACACATGCAATATGTTTATATCGGAATTCGAATTGCCATACATTTTATTTCTCTTCGTCTTGTGTTTTAGGATACCCTCAAATCAATAAGTTTACCAATTCCTTAATTGAGTTTGAGTTTTGTTAAATTCGTTTAAATATCTAGAGAAAATATGTTGGGTTGCTATCATCTGTTTAGTGAAGGCCACATGATTTATATATTTAGTTTTGAATCATCCTTTTCTCTTTGTGTAAAAGTCTTATAAAGTTAATTTCCATTAGGAAAAGTAGATTACTAGCTGAACAAGACACTCATGTCAATACCACGAAATAAATGAATGTTTTTCATGATTGGATTGGATAAAACAAATTGCATGACGACACACTCGACACGGATAACTCCGAGGGCCCCTAGCTGAATAGACGTAAGAAAGCTACCTGAAAAAAGGCCCCTTCAACCAATTAAACTATAAGCCCCTACGGATCTCTACATGCAATTCGCTCACTTCGGGAAGAGCGAATGGAAAGAGGAGGCTTTTGCTCTATCTGCTTTTTCCTCTCCCCAGGAATGAACAATTGGAAAAGAAAAAAATTAGAAAAATATTTTTTTAGATAGATAAAGAATTATATTTTATATATATAGTGATTACTAGAATGGCTTTTGGTAGACAGTTTAAAGTATCTTGATGTTTTAAACCCGGAGTTTTGTAATCTATGACTTTATCCCTCTGCCACAACAAAGGTTGCTTCATTAGATTTCACAAATGTGAGTAGAATGTCTCTATTCTATTTCAAAAAAAAACTTACAAAATATGGAATATGTACCTTGGCCACTCAAATTACTTAAACCATGTAACGATTTTTTTAGCAACCTCATTTGGTTTCGGATTTCTATGCTTTTCTTGAATAGCATGAGGGTACTATAATTAACTAATCATTTTGGGAATATGCATATTATTAGGAAAAAGAGCTTACAATTGAAGTCAACAATTTTCTAACTATTCAAATTAAAAATATAATTTATTCTTTTATTACTTTATTGCTTCAAAGTAGGGTTTAACTCTCTAGGATGAGGCAAGGCGGTCGAACGTCGAAAGAGACAGGGTGGTTACCAAGTTCTTTGTGTCAAATATTCCGGATAAATGCTCTGTGGAGGACTTGAAAATGTTCTTAGGGGAATATGGGAAGATGGATAAGGTTTATGTGGCTCGGAAAATTGACAAGTTTGGTCAAAGATTTGTGTTTGTGAATTTTTTGAACGTGCATAGCATACAAGAACTCGAAGGTATCATGAAGAATGTGAATATGGGGGAAAATAAATTGTTCATTAGTGTGGCAAAGTTTGTGGATGGAAATTATGTGGGACAAAAAAAACAACCGAATATGATGAAAGTGAGCACGGAAGAGAAGTTTGATCAATATGGATACGAGGATGTCTATCGGAGTAAAGAAACACATTTTAGAGATAAACTTGTAAACAAGGAGACACCAAAGAATCAAACGAGTATTGATGTTGCTCCTAACGTGTGTGCGTTTTCATTATGCTTTACTTTGGCGGTTATAGCAAAGGTTAAAGAGTTTTCACATTTGATTATTTGAGGACTAATCTTGATGTGGCTGGTTTGAAAAAAGTTCGAAAGTCAAGACGAAGCAAACAAGTTTGTGTTGGAGAAGAAGGTATGGGACGCTTGGTTCCACAAGATAGAGATTTGGAAAGGTCAGTGGCTTCCATATGTATGGGTGGCTTGGGTGAAAATATATGGTTCCCGTT
This sequence comes from Bidens hawaiensis, assembly GCF_021521415.1. Taxonomy (NCBI): domain Eukaryota; kingdom Viridiplantae; phylum Streptophyta; class Magnoliopsida; order Asterales; family Asteraceae; genus Bidens; species Bidens hawaiensis. The sequence continues at coordinate 317,772 of NW_027492861.1, read as the reverse complement.
GAACTTGGCATTGACGCCGGTGTTTAATGTCATCGGTGGTAAGTTTGGCAAGTTTGTTCAGTTGGCCAACTTATCGGAGGAAGATGTTGATTTATCATTTACGTGCCTTGGTATTCTCTGCAAGAATGGAAGCAAATCAATGAAACAGTGGAAATACGGTGGCAATACAAATTGCTTCATGTCTGGGTAGAGGAAGAACAACATGATTGGGTTCCGTATTGTTTGTTAAAAGCTCAAGATGAGGAGTTTGAAGAGTTGTCAGATGGATCGGAAGAGAATGATACGTTCAACTAGAATCAAAATGAAGATGTTATGAACGTGATGGAGGTGATATCGGAACAAGAAAGAGTCTAGGATGTGCCAGAATTGTCTCCTGAACAAGATAAAGATAGATCGGTGCATGATGCTCCGGTAGAGTCTAATTTGGAAAATATGGAAACCATTAATGGGATGGAGGAGAATTCGGTGGAATATAATAAGGTGAATAATTTATTTTCTTTCTCATTTGCTAACAAGGAAAGAGAAGGTAATTTGAAAAAATTCAAACGGTTAAAGACCAGACAGATGAAAGAGTCTAAATCACCCAAGCCCATTCGCACATAAAAAAGAGGCCCGAGAAAAATGTTCTGTTTGACATGAATGGTATGTTGGGCCTTAGGGATGAGACTAGTAGTGAGGATAGTCCAATATTGGATTCAATCCCAAAAGAGTTTTTAACTCCTTATATGAATGTGACGCGGTATGCTATGTCAATGGATGAGAATGGAGATGTGTTATTGGATGGGTTTAACATTCACGAGGAGGATGAAGTGGATTGGAGATGCAATGAAGATGCTGATATCACAAGTACAAAGACCGATACACAGAATTAGTAGATTGACGGGACATGATTTTTTTGAGAAGTGAAGATCAACCGCTGATTAAGGAGGAAACAAATGTGACTGTTTTTTTAGGAGAAACTTGGGGGCGGATAATTTGGAAAGTTTCCATGCACAGGTGTGTAAAGTAGTGGCTAAAGAAGGTTATCAAGTGGTGAACCAATGAGTGTTTTGTCTTTGAATATAAGGGGGTTGGGTGTTAAAGGGAAACCGAAATGGGTTAGGGAATTGAGGAAGGAATAGGAGGCTTCGTTTGTTTTGCTTAAGGAAACTCAACACTCTTCTTTGGAAAGGGTGGATATTTCTTATTGGGGTAATGGAGGTTTTATTCATGAGTTTGTGGATTCGGTTGGAGGATCAGGTGGTTTATTGACAATGTGGGATCCAAATTACTTTAAGTGGGCAAACATGGAAAAAATTCGGTATTTCTTATGGCTTGTGGGGGAGATTAAAGGAAGTGAGGAAGAAGTTAATATTTTAAATGTTTATGGTCCACAAGGGGTTAATAAGAAGAGGTTGTTATGGGATAATATAAGCCGATTAGTTGAATCGGCGAATGGCTTATGGGTGGTGGCAGGAGATGTAATGTTTTTCAGGTCCAAGGAGGATAGAAGGAACTCTAATTAATTTTGATGCTTCGAGTGCTTAGGACTTTTTCGATTTCGTAGGGAAAGCCGATTTACATGAATATAGTCTCAAAGTTAATAGTTTCACCTTCTTTTCGGGTACAAAGATGAGTAGAATTGATCGCATATTTGTATGTTGGAGTTTGTTAATAAGTGGCTGACGGCAGAATATAGAGCTCTTCCATGAATTCGGTCTGATCATTGACTCTAATTCTTAAAACTGAATCGAGGAATTTTGGACCCAGGCCGTTTCGATTCTTTAATTCATGGTTGGATAGAACGGATTTTGATAAGGTGGTGAAGTTGGAAAATGGAGACTATATGGATTCGGGACCGCCTGACATTTTTCTTATGATGAATTCTTGAGGCAAAGAATACATAGGTGGAAATACGAAAAGTTTAAAATGGAACATGAGGAACAATTGGGGCTTCAAACAAAAGAGGAAACTTTATTGGATAGGGATCATGTGGAATCGAAACGATGGGTTTGGGAGGATATCAAGAAGCGGCTATATGAAATTGATGAGTTTAAGTTCAACGATCTAAAATAGAAGGCCAAGAACAATTGGGCAAAATACGGTGATGATAACACGAGTTTTTTTCATGGATTTATAAATAAAAGAGGAGCTTCTAATACAATTCCAGGTTTGATGGTTCGGGGTATCTGGATAACTGTACGAAAACAGATTAAGAAATACGTGCTTGGTTTTTTTAGATCCAAGTTTGTCGAAGACATGTAGAACCATCCGAGATTACAATGTTATGATTTGAAGCGATTGTCTTTTGTTGATGCGGACTTTTTAGTTTCATGTTTTTTGAAGAATGAAATAAAGCGAGCGGTATTTTCATGTGGGGATGATAAGGCATCTGGAACCTGACGGATTCAATTTCAAATTTATTAAGCGTTATTGGAATATGTTTGCGCGGGATTTTGGGAATTTGGTGGACTATTTTTTCGAACATGGTATCATTAATAAAAGAGCTGGATCGTCGTTTATAACTCTAATTCCAAAGTGAATGATCCTTTGGATATGGGAGATTACAGACTGATTAATCTGATTGGATTTATAAGTAGGGTGATCTCGAAGTTATTGTCGAATAGGTTGCGGATGGTAATCAATGATTTGATATCGGATTCTCAGTCGGCTTTCATCAGCGGAAGATATATTTTAGATGGTCCGTTAATTATAAATGAAATATTATCTTGGTCTCGTGTGATGGAAAGAGTTTATTTACCTTTCAAAATTGATTTTGAAAAGGCGTATGACAATGTTCACTGGGAATTTTTTATTAACGTTATGCGTCAAATGGATTTCCCGGAAAAATGGTGCAATTGGATTTATAGAAGTTTATCTTCTGCTAGATCGTCGGTCTTAGTAAATGGATCTCCCACATTTGAGTTTGAGTGTACGAAAGGAATCCAACAAGGTGATCATCTATCTCAGTTTTTGTTCGTGCTAGTAATGGAAGGTCTTTCAAGCTTATTTCGTGAAGTTAGAGATATTGGTGTTTTTGAAGGAATTCATGTTCCTAATGAGGGTCTGATCTTAACTCATTTATTGTATGCGGATGATGTTATAGTGATGGGAGAGTGGAATGATAATAATTTCAAAAGTGTGATGAGGATTATGTGGGTATTATATTTATGTTCCGGCCTTAAGATTAACATTCAGAAATCATTTATTTTTTGTAGTGGTATTAATCATGAATTGGTTAACGAAGCTTGAAGGTTAAATCTCCAACTAGTAGCGTTTGAAAAAAGCTAGAATTTTTTAGGATTTAAAGTTTTTCAAATTTTGGTACTTGAACTTTCATCACCTTTTGTTAATTTATATAATAATTAAATATTTAACCCTATTTATAACCAACTAAAAAATTCTAAGAGGCCATAACTTTTTCACACGCTAATATTTAAAAAAATGTGTCTAAAAAACGAGGATTTTATTCTATTCAATTTGAGTATAGTATTGTTATACTTCTTTAACTTTAAAAAATTAACATATTCGGTGATTACTGGATAGGATCGGTAACAAGTCGAGTTAGGCAAGCTCGTGTCATGTGTAAGGCCAAATTAGGTGTTGGAACGAGTCGATGCAAAAATGGCTAATTTAGTTTGATTCTTGTTGGTATGATTTTGAGTCAAACTGGATTAGATCTGAATATTTTTCAGATTAAAACAGTGCACCGCACGGCACCCAGCTAGTTTTATTAAAAGTTCCAGTTACTCTGCCAAACACCTAAATATTTCTAAAAAACTACAACTAACAGCTACCAGCTACCAACCACCCGCTAGATTGGAGGCCTACACGTTGTGGAGAAAAATAATTGACTATTCATTACACAAACAAGAAACAGGGAGTGACGCGACTTAATAATCATTTAACAGGAACGTGGAAAAACCTAATGAAGCATGGGTATAATACTAAGGTTGAAGGCCCACGTATGAACGATTTGATGAAAGGTAAGTTGAGAGATGGGAGAAGCATTCGGTTTTGGATTGATCTTTGTCTAGGTGAAGAAGCATTCAAAGATAGATTCCCTAGTTCATTTAAACTAGAAAAGAACAAGTTGGTCATGGTCGCGGAGCGATGTGATTTACTAGCTGACGGTTCGAGTTTTTTAACAAAGTTAGTGTTTCTAGGATTGCTAATGTGCGGGTTAAGAAGGAATCATGGCTGGATATTATTGACAATATTACTTTTTCAGATGCTCCGGATTCTTGGAATTGCTTAGTGGATGATGATTCGGGGGTGTTTTCAGTCAAGTCGGCTAAGCATTGGCTTCAGAAGGAGGATCAACATAGTCGGCGTTTGTCTTGGAGTGGTGTAAATGGGTTTCGACTAAAGTATACATATTTGTTTGGAGAGCATAGATGGATATAATTGCTACAACATTAGCCTTAGAAAGAAAGAATATTCATGTACGAAGAAAAAACTGCGTTGTTTGTGATCATATCCTGGAAACGGAAAAGTATTTGTTTTCGGGATGTATATTTGCAACCGGAATTTGGGCGACGATAACTTCTTGGTGTGGTATTCCAAACATCTTCGTGTTTTCTGTTCGATATATTGTAACCATGCATCAATCAGTGGGGCTGAAAGGAGTTAAAAATTTGGTGTTTCGAGGGATCATGTTCATCTCATTGTGGAGAATTTGGAAAGATAGAATTGATCGCATATTTTCGAAGAAAAATTTGAAGGTTACAGAAGTGTTTGCGGAGATAAAAAAATTTTGAGCTTCTTTTGGGTTAGATGTAGATATAAAGAGGGTTGTATATATTGGAATTCATGGTGTAAATTTGGCGTGACGTAATAGGTTTTGGTTTTCCGCGACTCTTTCTCTTTCTTGGAGTCAGAGTTGGTGGACTGGTTGTTAATAAAAGTTTTTTTTAAAAAAAAATTTGAAGTCAACACTCTTAAGTTAGTATTTATTGTTCAGCTTCGAAAAAAAAGTTATTTGTTGTTGTAAAGTATGTTACTTTTTTTTACTCCTTAAAAGTCTTTAACTTTTGTTGCATATTATGTTGTGTTCACGACTGGGTTTTTTTTAAGTTTTCTTGAACCCATTTTTTAGTTGTTATTGATAGGATTGGTGTTGGCTACCGGCTACTTATTATTAGTAGCAATGCCACCTATAACACCTTTAGCAAAACATACATAAAGGCAGCTACAAGAGTCGCTGGGTACGCTCAACTAATCCATTGAAAATCGATGACCATTTTTACTTATTAGAGCCTTCTATGTGCATTTGACTGCATAGTTGTATTAATATTTCAATTTTGACTATTTTCTATGCATTGCTTAATTACATTTTGATCGTATATGCCATATTGATATTGAAGAGACTAATGTGTTAATGGGTGATGAGTATATGTTTGACATAGCTTCATGTATGCCATCTAGCTAACTTGAAAATTTTAAAATCAAAGATAAGCATAAGAACATTAAAATAGAAAAATTGATATGTAAAAGAGTAAAATGATATTATCTCTAAGGTGTATATATGATTTCGAAAAATATGAAATAATAGAATATAGTCTTCAAAATTAAAAGGGTATATTTTGTTCTTAAAACCCAGTTTCGCTAAAAGATTTGTGGATTATATCAACCTTTGAACAAGTAGGTTAGAAGTAAAACAAAAGCCTAATATATCATCTTCTTCAAGTATACGTTTTGTGAGCCACCTTAAACCTAAAAGTCTATTGCATTATCATAGCTTTGATGTGAGTTTTACATTTAAGTCAAATCTTCAAAGGAAATCGATTACATAAAGGATGTTACCTAGTTTTTAGAAACATGTTCTACGGATATGATTGTTTTGCGGGTCAGATTCATTTTGTAAAATTACACAACTTCACTTTATGGTTCAATAGTCAGCACGTGCATTTGGAGTGTTTTTAATTGTTTAGTTTTATTTTAATTGTTTCTATTTTTCTTAAAGCACTTTGAAGTATGTTACTTTACTTGGTCAAGTTTTACTTAGTCAGTAGATAGATAGATGTGGGAGGAGTGGTCCTATTGTTCAGCTTAGTTTCCTATTTATTTTCCATCTGCAATTTTCTATGATTCCGTTTAATTGAATAAACAAAAGATTAGTTCTCAATTTATCTTCTTCATAGTTTTTTTTGTTTTCTATTGCTTTGATTCAATCCACTTTGTTTATCAAGTGGTATCAGAGCCTCCATTAAGATGTCAAACCTGCAATCAATCGGTGGTGTGAAGAAACTGAATAACCAGAATTACAAGACCTGGGCTACGTATATTTCTTCGTATTTTCAGGGGCAGATCTTTGGGAAGTGGTACAGGGGAGTGATACGGTTCAAACCCCCCGTGAAACACAAGATGGAGCTCTAAGAAAGTGGCGAGTAAAAGTTGGCAAAGCTATGTTTATTCTCAAGACGACGGTAGAGGAAGAAATCCTTGATCATATCAAGGATTCTACGAGCCCAAAAGTAGCCTGGGATACGTTAGCATAAGTCTTGTCTAAGAAGAATGATGCCCGTCTTCAACTACTGGAGAATGAACTGTTGTCAATTTCACAAAAAGACCTATCGATTGCACAATATTTTCACTGTGTCAAGATCCTTTGTAGAGAGACAGCTGAACTTGACCAGCAATCTATGATTGGTGGTGCTCGAATGAAACGCATCATTATTCATGGGTTGAGGGTTGAATACAAGAGCATTGTAGCCGCGGTTCAAGGTTGGCCTACCCATCCGTCGTTGGGTGAATTCGAGAATCTCTTGGCAAGCCAAGAATCCCTAGCCAAGCAATTGGGCGGTTTGTCGATTAGTTCGACATCAACAACAAAAACAGAAGATGAAGCTCTGTATGTTGAAAGAGACAATGGAAAATTCAAGTCAGGTTACAAGCAAAAAGGTGGAAATCGGTATGGTTACAAGAATAAGTATCATGAATATGGTGGGAAAAAGACAGGCGATTCGGATAGAGGAGAAGCCTCTGGTGATCGTAAACAACAATATAACGAAAAGAAGTCTTCGTTTAAATGTTACAAATGTGGGCAAAAGGGTCATTTTGCAAGGAGTTGTCGAGAACAACATAGTGATGAAGGGAATGCAGCCACTATTGAAAACGAAGATGGCTGGGATATGAAAGGCAATGTAGCTCAAACAGAAGATGTTGTAGTCTTCACAGCAACTATCGAGAACCATTTGGATGAATGGATCGTCGATTCGGGTGCATCCAATCATTTTACCGGAGACAAGGAACGACTACAAAATGTGCCTATGTATGGTGGTAGCAGGGTAGTGGTGATTACTAACAATTCTAAACACCCCATTGCCCATACCGGGGACGTCGTGTTTCCAACGGGAAGCGACAAGAGAGAGTTGGCTCTAAGAGAAGTCTATCATGTTCCAGTGGTAAAGAAAAATTTGATATCTTTACCACAGTTAACTTTTACCACAGTTAACTGATGATGGCTACTATGTCTTATTTGGGCCTAAGGATGTGAAGGTATACAAAGAATTCGAGGCGCCATCGGTACCAATTCTCCAAGGGCGTAAGACGGAGACAGTGTATGTTCTTAACGCAGAATCTGCTTATGTAGAGATGTCACACCCACATCTAAGGCCTAGGCGTGTGACCCATTAGTTGGTAACATATTTGTATAAATCAGAGTTGCGTTTGATTAGCGAAAGTCTTATAAAACATAAGGATTAAAGTTTTAAATATTTACATAATCAAAAGTAGGGATTTAAAACATTTTCCGATCTAAGTTCAAAAGATTACTTGTTTTATAGTTTACAAAACCATCATTTATATATTCAAGTTTATTACAAAGGAAAATCCGAGCCATCAGATTAATATATATAGCACTTCGACACTCCAAGTGCTAATCTTGTTCACCTGCAAAATGTAAATAAAATACGTCAGCAACGAATGCTGGTAAACACGCTGACGCAAAAATATTTTCTTTTACTTTATTACCCCTCGAGACTACGCCTGCCTCGGCCCCGTAAATATACACAGAGATCGTACTTCCCGCGGGAAAGCGTCCTACAATCAGGGTGGTGCGATGTGCCCATCGCGTAGTACCACCTATGTAAGGATCCAGACATACGTATACCATAGCCTGAGGGCTAGGTTTATACTTTTATTTATAATGGTTTTAGGAACACGTAGTTCCTTCTAAACAAATTTTCATGTAACATGTTTGACTCATTTAAAATCAAGTTTACAAAAGTTAGGGGGCGTATTCACCTTATCTCTTTGGGATCGGCTTCACTCACCATCCGAGGGTCTTTTCCTTTTTATCTCGCACCTATAGTACGAGTATAAATATTTGTTAGTCAAATATACAATCCGGCTTAAGACCTTTAGTCTTATTTTATATCTCTACCTCGATGAACCTTTAGTTCATATATTTCTTTTACTTGAAAACTTTTAGTTTAAAAGTAATTTATAAACTTTTAGTTTATATAGAAACCCGACGTTTCTTCTTCTCAAAGAAACGTATTCTTTATCTTTTATTATTTAAGAATACTTATTATTACTTAAATAATAATTACATAACAAAGAATATAATCATATATACTTACACACAAATATATTTGTCAATTCATATTCTTATTTCTTTTCTTTGTTATGTTTGTATTTCTTTTATCGAGGTATCGAGTATAACCTCGACTTAAGGCTTAAGCCTTTTAATATAATATTATATTATATTCATTTGTCGTTACGCCTAACTTTTTTGGCATTTAGAAACCTTAGAACTTGAGCAGCACTCCAACGCCGCTTCTCTTTCTCGATCAATCCTGGGCACGCCAACAACAACACCAATCTTTGACAATTTCTGACACGCCTTTCGAGAACAAACACCTCTTTGGTCGTATATGGGTGGAGGGTGGCACGCACTTCGAGGAAACGTGGACACGGAAATCGATGAATCGGGCACGAAAATCGAGGTATTATGGCACGTTTATCAAGGCGGATCGAGGGTATGGTTTATATATTCTAGAGAGAAGTGAGAGAGCAGATTTTGGTGTGCCTTGGACTTGAACCCGTGGCCTTCTATTTATAGGCAAAAATTGAAGCCTATCGCGATACGCGATATCCTACTGGCCAAGCCTATCGCGTATCGCGATGTAGGCTCAGCCAGTCACCATGTAAACCTGCCACGTGGCAACACGTGGAAGGTGTTGTGCCGCGTGGCAGCACGTGGCGGACGTGTTGCCACGTGGTGACACGTGGCGGCAGACGGTGCCACTGTGTGCCACGTGGTACACGTGTCACAATACGTCAGGCCATGTCATCGCGATACGCGATGACGTTGGTCAACAGCGATCGCGTATCGCTATTGACACCTTCCAGAACGTTTGACTAAGCCCCATGCGATACGCGATGGGCTTGTCCTTTTGTCCCGTCCCGTATCGCGATAGGACAAGAAAACAGATTTTCACTTTAAACCCTAAGGTTTGGAATTTTGGCAATTTAGTCCTTATACTTTGGAAAGTTTACATTTTGAACTCGAAATTTCCATGATGTTACATCCTCCCCACCTTGAAACAAATCTCGTCCTCGAGATTGCTTTACAAGAAAAATTGCGGGTATTTCTTTCTCATTTCTGATTCGAGTTCCCAATTATATTCGGGCCCTCTACGCGAGTCCCATTTTACTTTCACAATTTTCAATGTTCTTCTTTTCAATTTCTTTATTTTCGAATCTTCTATTTGAATTGGACGTTCTACAAATTTTAAATTTTTATTTATTTCAACGTCTTTTAATAGCATAGCTAACGATTCATCGGTCAAACATTTACACAGATTCGAAACATGGAATACATCGTGTATCCCTTGCATTTTCTCGGGCAGTCGCAAATGGTATGCAATAGTGCCGATTCGTTCAAGTATCTCAAAAGGTCCAACGAATCGAGGACTTAATTTTCCTTTCTTACCGAAGCGAACAACGCTTCTCCAAGGCGAGACATTCAATAACACTTTGTCACCAACTTTGATTTCTAACGGCTTACAATGGATATCGGCGTAACTCTTTTGGCGATCACGTGCCGTCTTAAGTCGTTCTCGGATTTGGAGAATCTTGTCGGTGGTTTCTTGGACTATCTCGGGTCCAGATAATTGACTGTCTCCGGTTTCAGACCAACACACGGGCGTTCTACAATTTCGACCATATAACGCCTCGAATGGTGCGGCTTGAATACTTGTGTGATAAATATTATTATAATAAAATTCCATTAGGGGTAAGTGGTCATCCCAACTTCCACCTAATTCGATCACACAAGCGCGGAGCATATCTTCCAACGTTTCAATTGTCCTTTCGCTTTGCCCATCGATTTGTGGATGATAGGCGGTTCTAAGGTTCAACTTCGTACCGAGAGCTTGTTGGAAGCTTTTCCAAAAATGAGACGTAAAATGACTGTCTCGATCAGAGATTATAGATAGCGGTACTCCATGCAAAGAAACGATGTTGTTTACATAAATACGCGCTAATCTATCCAGTGAGTACGACTCATTGATAGGTATGAAGTGTGCGGACTTTGTTAAACGGTCCACAATCACCCATATAGCATTATGTTGTCGAGTCGTCTTTGGGAGTTTCGTAATGAAATCCATTGTGATTAATTCCCACTTCCATATGGGAAATTCGGGTTGCTAAAGCAATCCCGAAGGCTTTTGTTGTTCAGCCTTGACTTTCAAACACGTTAAACATTTCGCCACATGCGAAGCGACATCCCTTTTCATACCATTCCACCAATAGTTAGCCTTGAGATTATGGCACATTTTGTCACTTTCGGGATGCATCATATACTTGGATTTGTGAGCCTCGTTCAAAATTTTCTCACGCAAACCTCCAATGATTGGTACCCAAATCCTATTACCAAGTCTAAGGATACCATCGTCACCTTTGACTAGCGAGTCAATGGTGCCGTTACGTTTTTCATCAGAGATTTGGTTTTCATTGATCGCTTGAGTTTACGCGGATTTTATTTGTTCAAAGAGATCGATTTGAAGTTGTAGGCGCAAAGCTCGAACTCTTTTGGGCTTTTCATGCTCTTTAAGACTTAAGGCATCGGCCACAACGTTGGCTTTGCCTTCATGATAAACAATCTCACAATCATAGTCGTTGAGAGTCTCCATCCAGCGTCGTTGGCGTATATTGAGCTCTTTTTGATCAAAGATATGCTTTAAGCTCTTATGATCGGTGTACACGGTAAATCTTACTCCATAGAGATAATGCCTCCATATCTTATGTGCAAAGATTATGGCGCCAAACTCTAAATTGTGAGTCATGTAGTTCTTCTCATGTACTTTGAGTTGACGAGAGGCATAAGCGATTACTTTCTTGCGTTGCATTAGTACACATCCCAAGCCGGAGTGAGATGCGTCAGTAAAGACAACAAAATCCTCAGTACCTTCTGGCAAAGCCAAGAAAGGTGCTTGAGTGAGCTTCTGTTTGAGTATATCGAACGCCTCTTGTTGCTTTGTTCCCCATTCATACTTGATGTTCTTACGAATTAAAGAGGTTAGGGGAACAGCGATTCGGGAAAAGTTTTCAATGAATCTACGGTAATAACCAGCCAAACCCAAGAAACTTCGGATCTCGGTTGGCGATTTTGGAATCTCCCACTTAGAGATAGCTTCAATCTTAGCGGGATCAACTTGAATTCCGTTGACATTGATGATTTGTCCAAGAAATTGTACCTCGTGCAACCAGAACTCGCATTTAAAGAACTTGGCGTACAACTCCTCGGTTCTAAGAATTTCAAGCAACGTTCGGAGATGGACTTCATGATCGGCCTTGGACTTAGAATAAATTAATATGTCGTCAATGAATACGATCACAAATTTATCCAAGTAAGGCTTGCAAATACGATTCATCGTATCCATGAACGCGGCTGGCGCATTAGTAAGTCAAAATGGCATAACCGTGAACTCATAATGTCCATACCTTGTTCGGAACGCGGTCTTTGGAATATCTTCATATTGGACTTTAAGTTGGTGATAGCCGGAACGAAGATCGAGTTTAGAAAAGAAGCTAGCACCTTAAAGTTGGTCGAAAAGATCATCGATACAAGGAAGTGGATAACGGTTCTTGATTGTGACCTTGTTCAACGCACGATAGTCGATACACATCCACATGGATCCATCCTTCTTCTTGACAAATAGGATTGGCGCTCCCCAAGGTGATGAACTTGGTCGTATGAAACCTTTCTCCATTAGCTCATCGAGTTGTTTCTTTAACTCCTTCATCTCAGTTGGCGCTAAGCGATACGGAAATTTGGCAATTGGAGCGGTACCGGGAATAAGATCGATCATAAATTCTACTTCATGATCGGGAGGGATTCCGGGAAGTTCATCAGGAAAGATATCAAAAAATTCGGAGACTATAGGTACGTCATTTATCTCCTTTGGCTTTGACTCTTCAGTGACGTAGGCCATGAATGCTAGGCATCCTTGGTTTAAACATTTGTTAGCCCTAATCATGGAAATTATGCTAACTTGGCCAGCGTCTATGTCCCCTTCAATTCGAATTGTTCGTTTATCGGGGGCTTGAAGTTCAATGGTTTTACTATTGCAGATGATACGAGCATGGTTATCGGATAACCAATCAATACCAAGTACAATATCAAAACCAGCCAGACTCATAGGCAACAAAAAGATAGGTAGAATATAACCAGCTAAAAGAATTTTTCCGTTTTCAAGGGCTTCGGAGATCTTAACGATTTCACCGCTAGCAGTCTCGATGCTTAGAGTTTTATCTAACTTTATTAAAGGTTTGTTTAATAGACTACAAAAACTATAATCTATAAAACTCATATTTACACCCGAATCAAATAAAACTCTAGCATATGTGTCGTTGACTAGAAACGTACCGGTGATGGTTTCCGGCAAGTCAGCGGCTTTCTTTGTGTCGAGTACGAAGACGCGAGCGTTTCCTTTTTTGCATTTTCCAATTCCACCCGCACCACCAGTCGCGGGTTTGTTCTTTGGGTACTCGAAGCTCAAATGGCCCATCTCCTTGCAGTAGTAGCAAGTCATCTTCTTCTTCCATTAGTCAGCAGCCGCATGACCCGTACGGTTGCATGACTCACAGACTTTAGGAGGCGGGGCGAAGTTTCATCGACCCTTGTGATACCTCCTACAGGTCTTGCATGGCATAGAGTTGTTTCGATCTACGCCTTTACCTTTGAAGTTGGCACTTCCTCCAGCTCTCCCTTGGGTTGTTGTTGTTGTAACTTTCTTGTCTTCTTCTTTGTTGCGGACCATGCCGCCCATCAGATAACCGGCTAACTCCATCGCGGAGTCAGCGGTTTGAGGTAGGTGTGACCTCACCATGTCGCGGATTTACCGCGGCAGTCCCCATATATACCTTGTAACCTTGCTGGATTCAGGATTCACCAGCTGGGGAACTAGTCGGAAATACTCATGAAATTTTGTGGTGTATTCACGGTGATTCGTCCCCACGACCTTAAGATTGAGAAATTTCGTTTGGATTTGGTCGGTTTCATGCATGGGACAAAATTTTGCCATCACCAACGCTTTAAATTCACCCCAACTCAAATTATACATCACTTCTCTCCCTTTGCTCATCAACAGAGCATTCCACCACTCAAGTGCTTCACCCTTGAATATGAGGGCAGAATATTGAATCTTTTCCTCCTTGGAACACTTGCTTGTTATCATAATTGTTTCCATCTCCTCCAGCCACCTCACAGTCATGATGGCTCCTTTGTCACCATGGAACTATTTCGGTCCATAGTATTTAAAATCTTTGAAATGAACACCCACTAATCTTCATTTTCTTAAACTTTTTCCTAACTCCCGCGTTGGCGTTAGACTCATGAACACTTTCCTCGACTCGAGACGGATTCGGACGGGATTTAGCGGACTTTTGGGAAGGATTAACAGAATGAGAATTTTTTGTTTGTCTAGATTAAGACCTAGCCATAGACTCTTCTCTCACCGCGTCCTTAATCATCTTTTGTATTTTATTCAGGTATTTTTCAGGAATATCTTCTTCTTGATTTCCCATGGGGTCATTCCCCTTTTCTTTTATCTCTTTTTCTTTTCTTGCATTCTCGTTGTTATTGCTTTGTTCAGACATATTTCTTTTTCTTTTTAATTAAGTCTGGAATTTTTAACAATGTTTCTTTTATTAAACACATATTTTATTACACATACACACACACACACATATATATATATATATATCATAAGATATATATATTTCACAATACAAATATGTATATATATCGTTCCAACGATATATATATATATATATATATATATATATCATCCTATCTTTATTAAGAACGTCTCCACGTTCTTTATCACACATAATATTTACACAACATAGATAGGATTACATTAACACACATCACTCTCTTGCCATCTTCAATCTTTTAAGAACTTCTTCACCACTCTTGTCAGCTTGTTACATTTATGAAGAAGCTTCTCTCCCATATTTTTCTTCTTATTTCCTTCCTCGGCTACCTTCTTCCTCTAATCGTCGGTTTCGTGCAAAGCGCGATCAAAATGTTCGTCATACGATTGCGGGACTTTTTCGGGGTATCCATATTGTGGAGGTGGGTCGCGGTAACCCAATGTCACCATCTCGTAGTGATTCCCCGGTTCAGGATACGGGACCTCAGTCATGTCGGATGCAAGGTAGAAGAAAGTCTTAGCAGCTTGGTTTTGTTCTCGAATATCATCAGCTTGCTCTTGAATCGAGGGGATTTTTCCTTAGAATGGTGGGAAGCTTGACGAAGCTTGGTTCCTGAGTTGCTTCAGATATTGAACATACAGATCGACGGAACCGTAGCTTGGGTTTTGGGAGGTGAGTGATCCATCCATAGAGCCTGACATCTCATTGGGATTATTGGGATGCTCTTCTTCCGGTTCTTCCTCATTCTCTCCTCGGGATCCTCTTCTTCTTCGGGGTCATCCTCTTCAGGATCCTCCTCCTCCTCGGGTTCTTCTTCTTCTGGTTCATCTTCCTCCATGAGTTGTGTAGTTTCGTTCTCTATTGAGGTCATTTTGAAACTTTCGTAGGGCATCATTACCCTCATCTTGGGCTTGCGGGACGGCCCTTCACCATTGTTGGGTTGTGAGTTGACTTCGTTCATGGTGGAGCTTCCAGTAAGCCACCTTCGTGGGTAAGAGTGGCACTGCATCCAGTTGGAGGATGGGGATCTTGGTTCTTCTTTTATGGGTCGGTTTGAGAGGAAGGCATAGGACGGATGTGGGTTTGGTAGGTATCCAGTTGGGTAGTATTGTGGTACTTGTGGTGGTTGGTAAGTGGGATTCTCCGAAGGATGGTACGTCGGTACTTTAGAGGGTTGATACATAGGTATGGTTGGTGGATGGTAACTTGAGTGCCTTGGTGGTTCAATTCCTTGTCTTGGTGGACTATCGGGAACGTCTATTGGGTAGTGTCGGCTTCCGGGGTAGTACACAGGTTTGGTCAAATCCTGTTCCACATCTTGGTCAAAGTATGCTTCGTAGTATCCATCACTCATGTTGTCTTCGGGAAAAGGTTTGGCTATCCCGGCCTCTTTTGCTTCTCGCACATATTTTTTCATCCAACTTTTGAATGACACCTAACATTTATGGGTGGTTTTAGAATGTGGAGGGAAAGAAAAGGTTACCAACCTATCTTATCCCTAAAACAAGTAATCAATTATATCCTATACTTGGATCGAAGCGTGGGTATTGTTTTATGATACCCAATTCACTAAGATCGATGGCTCTGATACCAACCTGTCACACCCTCATTTAAGGCCTAGGCGTGTGACCCATTAGTTGGTACCATATTTGTATAAATAAGAGTTGCGTTTGATTAGCAGAAGTCTTATAAAATATAAGGATTAAAGTTGTAAATATTTACATAATCAAAAGTCGGGATTTAATACATTTCCCGATCTAAGTTCAAAAGATTACTTGTTTTATAGTTTACAAAACCATCATTTATATATTCAAGTTTATTACAAAAGAAAATCCGAGCCATCGGATTAATATATATAGCACTTCGCCACTCCAAGTGCTAATCTTGTTCACCTGCTAAATGTAAATAAAATACGTCAGCAACGAATGCTGGTGAACACGCTAACGCAAAAATATTTTCTTTTACTTTATTACCCCTTGAGACTACGCCTGCCTCGGCCCAACGTGGCTTAGGAATAACAAAGTTAAATAACACATTTATAAATTCAAGCCTCTACTCTAGGTCACTTCAGCAAACACCGCAGCGTTCGACTTAGCTAAGTACCCGTAAATATACACAAAGATCGTACTTCCCGCGGGAAAGCGTCCTACGATCAGGGTGGTGCGATGTGCCCATCGCGTAGTACCACCTATGTAAGGATCCAAACATACGTATACCACAGCCTGAGGACTAGGTTTATACTTTCATTTATAATGGTTTTAGGAACACGTAGTTCCTTCTAAACAAATTTTCGTGTAACATGTTTGACTCATTTAAAATCAAGTTTATAAAAGTTTGGAGGCGTATTCACCTTATCTCTTTGGGATCGGCTTCACTCACCGTCCGAGGGTCTTTCCCTTTTATCTCGCACCTATAGTACGAGTATAAACATTTGTTAGTCGGATATACAATCCGGCTTAAGACCTTTAGTCTTATTTTATATCTCTACCTCGATGAACCTTTAGTTCATATATTTCTTTTACTTGAAAACTTTTAGTTTAAAAGTAATTTATAAACTTTTAGTTTATATAGAAACCCGACGTTTCTTCTTCTCAAAGAAACGTATTCTTTATCTTTATTATTTAAGAATACTTATTATTACTTAAATAATAATTACATAACAAAGAATATAATCATATATACTTACACACAAATATATTTGTCAATTCATATTCTTATTTCTTTTCTTTGTTAAGTTTGTATTTCTTTTATCGAGGTATCGAGTATAACCTCGACTTAAGGCTTAAGCCTTTCAACATAATATTATATTATATTCATTTGTCGTTACGCCTAACCTTGTTGGCGTTTAGAAACCTTAGAACTTGAGCAGCACTCCAACGCCGCTTCTCTTTCTCGATCAATCCTGGGCACGCCAACGACAACACCAATCTTTGACAATTGCCGATACGCCTTTCGAGAACAAACACCTCTTTGGTCGTATATGGGTGGAGGGTAGAACGCACTTCAAGGAAACGTTAACACGGAAATTGAGGAATCGGGCACGGAAATCGAGGTATTATGGCACGTTTATCAAGGCAGATCGAGGGTATGGCTTATATATTCTACAGAGAGGCTAGAGAGAAGTGAGAGGGCAGATTTTGGTGTGCCTTGGACTTGAACCTGAGGCCTTCTATTTATAGGCAAAAATTGAAGCCTATCGCGATACGCGATAGCCTCCTGGCCAAGCCTATCGCGTATCGCGATATAGGCTCAGCCAGTCACCATGTAGATCTGCCACGTGGCAACACGTGGCAGGCGTTGTGCCGCGTGGCGACACGTGGCGGCTCGTGGCGAACGTGTTGCCACGTGGTGACACGTGGTGGCAGACGGTGCCACCGTGTGCCACGTGGTACACGTGTCACAATGTGTCAGGCCACGTCATCGCGATACGCGATGACGTTGGTCAACAACGATCGCGTATCGCTATTGACACCTTCCAGAACGTTTGACTAAGTCCATCACAAAACGAGATGGGCTTGTCCTTTTGTCCCGTCGCGTATCGCGATAGGACAAGAAAACAGATTTTCACTTTAAACCCTAAGGTTTGGAATTTTGGCAATTTAGTCCTTATACTTTGGAAAGTTTACATTTTGAACTCGAAATTTCCATGATATTACAAGAGAAGACAAAAGGGAAACAAACGGCGTATCTGTGGCACTAAGGTTTAGGTCAAGTAGTTGTTGACAAATTGGGTCTGATGGTAAATAAAGAGCTTGTTGCTAGGCTGCCTAAGTTAAACGTGAAAAATATCGTTATTTGTTTAGGGTGCCAATTTGGCAAGGCCAAAGAACAACCGTTCAAGAAACC
The DNA here is from genome assembly GCF_021521415.1 of Bidens hawaiensis. Taxonomy (NCBI): domain Eukaryota; kingdom Viridiplantae; phylum Streptophyta; class Magnoliopsida; order Asterales; family Asteraceae; genus Bidens; species Bidens hawaiensis. The sequence continues at coordinate 299,778 of NW_027492861.1, read as the reverse complement.
TGATCATCGGACAACCGAACCGCTCGAGCTCATTCATTCTGATGTTCTCGCAGTAAAACAGCCATCAATGCAAGGTATGAAGTTCATGGTTACCTTTATTGATGATTATTCAAGATTTGTTTGCTTGTATTTTATAAAAGAGAAATCAGAGGTATTCTCTAAGTTTGGAGAATTCGAAAATGATGTTGAACTGATGACCGGTTGTATAGTTAAGTGTTTGTGATCAGACAACAGGAGTGAATATTTGGCAAGTGATTTTAGAAATTACTTAAGACATAAGCTAATTAAGAGGCAATTAACATGCCCTAACACACCACAGCAAAATGGCATTTCAGAACGTAAGAACAGGCACGTTGGAGAGATATCGAAGAGCTTAATTCATGATAAAAATATGCCGGGTCGATTTTGGGCAGAGGCAATGAACACATCTGGGTATGTAATTAATAGACTACCATCTCAAACACTCATTTATGTTTCCCCATATGAAAAACTAACAGTTTCTAAACCGAATATAAGTTATTTTCGTGTTTTCGGTTGTATATGTTATGTGTTTGTACCGAATCATCTCCGTCATAAGATGGATAAGAAGGCTATTCGGTGTGTGTTTGTAGGGTATGATTCACAAAGAAAAGGTTGGCGTGGTTGTGAACCTAACAGTGGAAAGATTTATGTTTCAAGAAATGTAATCTTAGATGAACAGTCTTCTTGGTGGTCACCTGAAAATAAAGTGATTTAGGATAGTGATAAACTCAAGGAAGATCTCAAAAACTCCAAGATAGTTTTGGACTTCACTGATGATGACCAAATACAAGTTGAAGAGAAGGATTTGAGTCAAAATAGTGAGGCCAAACCAATGCAGAAGGTGAAGTGAATGAGCAATCTTAACCGACTTTAAGGCGATCACAACAGGTATGTAAACCAAATGCTAAATTTGCTAACGTAGCCATTGTTGAAGATGTTTGGGCAGAACCGAGTTCATTTAAAGATGCTCGGGTTAAACAAGAATGGTGGCAAGCAATGGAGGAAGAGAAAACTGCCCTGTATCAGAATGAGACATGGGATTTGGCTCCAAAGCCTAATGGTACTAAACCGATGAGTTGTAAATGGGTTTAAAACTGAAACACAAAACAGACGGGTCTGTGGAGCGGTTTAAAGCAAGAATTGTAGCCCGTGGTTTTTCTCAAGAATACGGTATCAACTTTGAAGATACGTTCAGCCCCATGGCCAAACTAACAACAGCTCGAGTTTTGCTAGCTGTTGCGGCGAGTAAAGGGTGAGCGTTGACACAAATGGATGTCAATAATGCTTTCTTGTATGGTGAGCTTGATCATGTGATCTACATGGATCAACAAAGTGGCTATTAAAGTAAATAACATCCAGAGTATGTATGTAAGTTAAAGAAAGCTATTTACATTCTAAAGCAGTCATCGAGGGCATTGTTTGGTAAGATTGCTGAGTTTTTAGAGGTAAATGGTTTTATTCTAACACACGCAGATGCAAGTTTGTTTGTCAAGAAGATAGGTGACAAGGTTGTTTTGGTGTTGGCCTATGTTAATGATTTAATCATCACTGGTGACTTAGATGATGAGATAGTTCAACTTAAGGTAAACCTGTGCGTGCATTTTCGAATGAAAGATTTGGGAAAACTGGTAAGATTTCTTGGTTTGGAGTAAGAGTATAATGAAGGTAGAGCAATTTTTGCATCAGAAGAAATATGCAACTGATGTGTTGCGCAAATTTGGAATGATTTCGTGTACAGCTGCTGCAACACCAATGGATTCAAGCACCTAAGTTGTATGCAAGTGTGGGAAGAGAAGTTGAAGATCCCACTATGTACAGGAGAATTGTTGGCTGCCTTGATGTGCTTGAAGTAGTCAAATAATTATTAACTAAAATTTTACTAATCTAGACACTAAGTAACACTCTAGACCCTTAAACTTAACTTAAACTACTAACCAGCAAGTGTACCGGTCGACTCTAGTACAGCTAAGTAAGTCCGGATATCGAACCCACGAGACTCTTTAAATTACGAAACTAGCAAATTAGACTCAACTACAAGACGCAACTATTTATTAATAATATTTGAGGGGGGTTTAATACTAATAATTAAAACTTAATAATAATTAACTAATGATTACTTAAATTAACTAATAATAAAACTAATAATAAAATATTAAAACCTAACCCTAATTATAACAATAATAATAATAATAATAATAATAATAATAATAATAATAAAACATAATCATAACCTTAATCTTAATTAATTAAACTTAAACCTTAACCCTAATTACTTTAAACTAATAAACAATTTAGAAAACTATGATTAATTCAGATGATGATGATGAAGATAACTACTTAGGCCAGAATCCCCAAAATTACAGTTATTAATTAAATGGAAAACTCACGTTATGGAACTGGGATCATAAAATAGACCCTTGACAGAAAACCCGAATAGGACCCTTGAACTTCAAGAAGACGCCTATGGATTTCTAACAAGTTTTAAGACTCACCAGTTTTATATTAAACTTCCTTATGGTTATTTAATCGCTTATGTCTAAGTATCTTTTATGACGAAAACCTACCTTACAGCGCGGAATTCAAAGATAGTAAAGCAGACTCAATTAACTTAATAGACTAAGCTGACAATCAAACCTAGACGGACTCCTTACGAAGAACTAAATCTAGCAATCCTGACAAAAAAAGATCTATTAATAGCCTATCACCTTACAGCTTTTTAGACTAGCAGCTCACTTTTATCTGTTTACTTGATTTTCTTGTTTCTATGATCTTATTCGAATTCAATCACAAACTAGTCAAGAACACACACTAAATGACCTAACAAAACCCTATCCTATGAAACAATCAACAAGGGCAGTGTGAAACAATAAATTCAAGTAAACAAAACCAAGCAATCAAACGCATCAATTAAATCATACTCAACCGTTTACTTAGAACATAAAATCCATAACGAAACGAAATCCAAATAAAATCAAACCGAACTAAGGTTCGTCACGACCTAGGTAGTTTATGGAATTTAGCCTAGCATCTTAAAGTCTAAATCAAACAAAATAAATAATAATGAAAACGTGGTGAAATAATAAAGAACGAAAAATTAAATGCGATAAAACCTGTATTCTTCGATCTTAAACGTCTAGATCTTCACCGGATATTCTCTTGCCTTCAAAATCACCACAAGACTCGTAAGATAGCTCCAAGAACTCCCAAAATCGGCTGGTGGCTTCAGGTTATGTTTAGGTTTAAGTTAAAGGTGTTTAAATACCCAAAACAAGGCCCAACTCGAAGCAAAAACGAAATAAAATCCACCCAGCTACCCCTAGGCGCCGTGCGACGGGATATGAGCACCCCCCCCCCCCCCCCGCGCGGCGCGGCGTGCTTTTCCAAGGGGCCCCGGTCTGACCGGTTCTCTGCTCTGGTTCCTTCCGGACGCGTTCCGGATCTCCGTTTCGGCTCGTTTTAGCTCGTTTTTCTCTCTTTTTAATCACGATCAACTCTCGGAACCTACGACACATAAAAATGTTAGTAGTACACAAATCTTGACTAAAAACGAACAAAAACAATTAAAATATTAAATAATATATACATGGGAAACATAAACATTTAGCATTATATCAAATATCCCCACACCTATTCTTTTTTCCTTCCCTGAAAAAGTTTGATGCAGTTGAATCAGAATTGGAAAATTACAGTTTAACAAACATATAGGTTAATTTTTTAAAGCTCAGAAAAACGAAAAAACCGTGATCGCCGATATTTTTGTCCACTTAAACCCATGCCTTAATCTTTACTAGGACAAATAATATCCGACAATAATAGTACTCAGTGGTTTACACAATTAAGACCCGCTTATTTTCAGCTTTTACCGGACCAGACCACCCCAACTTGACTTAAACCTCAAAATTAGCAGAATTAAAACTTTTGTTGCTCCATTTTTCATGAATAGTTAAGATATTCTAGGGTATTGTTTATCCACCTAAACTTAAGCATCAAAGTCTACCAAGCAGCCATTAGATACGATTAAGGTTCAATTAATTTATATCTAGTGTTCCCCACAACATGACATGCCCCCGTTATCAAGAAACACCCCGAACCCATCACCATAGGTGAGTATGCAAAATTTCATCTGTAGGGCTTACATGTAGCGTGTCCCTTGTGGTCCGTTTCTTAATAGTAATGAGACGCGAGCAATGGGACCCCACATGGCTAACAGCGTGGATGATCAAGTCTGTAGTGAATTTGTACCTTTGTACTTTTGTGATCATGTTTTTAGACTTATAAGGGTTTGCTCTTTTTGGCTTTATTTAAATATTCACAACCCCACTTAGGAATTGTGAATACCCAGATGAATAGATTGCATACAGACCCATGGTCTCCGGACCCGAAGCATCCCATCAATACAAGATTTAAGGTTATAAAACCATACACCGATGAGGTGTAAAACACTAAACTAGCAGTTTTAAGTTTATATCACATGCTACACGGCATACTCTAACGTTAAACCTACCCAAGCATCATATGATAACGTATTCAGATTTTTAAAATTTATGACATTTCCACTTTTTTTTCATACCAATATTTGAGGCTTGAGTATGGCCCGACCTTTCATTACTTATTTCCACGGACAAAACGCTTTACCCACAAAAGATTTCCGTTTTAACCATTTTATCAAATTTGCCCTTTCATTTTCAAGGCTGAGCCTACCGACGCATCCCAAGTTAAGTGCGTTTTCTTTTATTTATCTCATATTTTTTAGTAGTTTGAAAAACCAATTTCCGATAAAATCATCATCTCCCACTTTAACGCAAAAAATTATATTCAAAGGACATTTTTAAAACATTTTTCAATTTTTTTTTATTTTATAAGTTATATTTAAACTACGACTCAAATATCCTATCCCCACACTTAAATTTTGCATTGTCCTCAATGCAAGGATAAGGACGACTTAAAACAAAAATAAAATAAAATAAAGTCGGACTACAAAAAACTAAAGACTTACAAAAATAAAAACTAAAGCAAAATAAAAAGTTAACAAGCTAGATAATGGAAAAGACTTAGCTGGTAATTTGCACATGAAACATGATGCCAAAGTCTTCTTCCATGAATGCCTTCCAACTACGAACGTGATCAGCAAATAGTAACTCATTCTCTCACACACGAACGTAAGCGGCAAAAATTCAACAAACAATATCTAGAAATATATCTTATCAAACTGATAGATATTAAGCATTCAAAGTATTTTCACCAACCGACAAATATATAAAATAATCATGAATAATCAGGAGCAAATAATAAATATAAAGTATACGGCTCCACTGCTACAGCATCCCCACACTTGTCTTTTCCATTATATTCTTCCTTGGGATCGTTTCTCTAGCTCACTCAATCTTCAAACTAGCAAAACTTAAAAACGGAAAAAAACAAAGACGAACTACAAAAACTACGTCAGTGACTCGATTAAATATACAAACTCCACGAAACCTCCCCACACTTGAACTTAATCAGAAGGTTTCTCCTTTATCTGGACCCTATATAACCCGTTTACTTCCACCCGGAATTTATCAAACATTAATATATCAATGATGGAACCGCAAAATATTAAATTAGAATTAAAAGTCAGTAACGGGTCAGACCACCTATATTTAAACTTACCTGGCAAGAGCCGAATGCGTTGTAAGTATCGAGAAGACTGGTCATGTTTGACATGCAAAGGTTTTTTCATTCCTATAGACCATCTTCTAAAGTATACACAACTTCGGTTTCAGGTAACCTATCATCCTCGGCCTTATCCCGTGGTTTTGATTCCTGATCAGCATTCAAAACACAGTCCACGGGCCGATAATGGTGTTCTTCCTCTAACACCACATCCTCATCTACATTGTCCTCCACAAGTAGGGCCTCGAAAAATGCAACATCCTCATTAACGTCTAATGTGTCTCCCTCATCATAATCTGACAATCCATCCAACTCCATATACAGGAATTCATCTTCCTCGTCAAATTCATTATCAACCTTAACCATATCCTCAACACCAAACATAAACGCAACTAAATCTATCAAATCCACTTCATCATCTATCTCTTCTTTCTTCATTAACGACATCTGATAAGCAGCCCACTCTTCTTCGTTTATCTCATCATCAGAGTCACTCCAAAAATCAATAATAGCATGTGAAACCGGAGGTGGGACTTCAACATCCATTTTTGTCTCTGTTACTTGAGTAATTTCCTCATCTAACTGCTCAACATATTCCAAGGATCTCAAACTCTCCATTTCATCTTCTTCATCCAGTCTCCTAGAAATTTCTTCTACTTGACGTTGGAGATCTGTAATAATATCCTAGTGATTTTTAAAGATGGTATCATGCTCAACGAACATCTTTTGGGTATCTGTAGCCACGTATTGGACCAACCTATTTTCTATCCTAACCACAACAGCTACATCCTCATCAGAAAGACTATTAGAAAATTTATCATAACACTGCTCCTGGTTTTGCTGAGGTTGCTGATACGAATTATCAAAATAATACGGAAAAGGTCCTGTGAAAAATTTTACACCGGCTGCACAGAAGGGTTAGTACGATTATATGGACATGCACGAGTCATATGACAACCAGCGCATCTATAACAAATAAAGCGAGAACCCTTGTATGGACAATCATAGTGTAAATGAGGATCATCACACGTATCACAATTAAGGTTACTATTGTATGGACATTTAATGGTAAAGTGAAGTCCATTACAAATTTCACACATAATTACAAGAATATAAACAAGCAAAAGACACGGATAATTAGACACCTACGACTCAAAGAAAAAAAAATAAAAAATAAACACGTAATTATCTAATTAACTAAAACCCTAAAAACTCAAAAGCAAAAACACAATACCACATATATAGCAAGTAAGTCCAATCAAAGCTAGTAACACAATCGCCAAAAGTTCCCCGGCAACGGCGCCAAAAACTTGATGTGCTTGAAGTAGTCAAATAATTATTAACTAAAATTTTACTAATCTAGACACTAAGTAATACTCTAGACCCTTAAACTTAACTTAAACTACTAACCGGCAAGTGTACCGGTCGACTCTAGTACAGCTAAGTAAGTCCGGATATCGAACCCACGAGACTCTTTAAATTACGAAACTAGCAAATTAGACTCAACTACAAGACGCAAATATTTATTAATAATATTTGAGGGGGGATTTAATACTAATAATTAAAACTTAATAATAATTAACTAATGATTACTTAAATTAACTAATAATAAAACTAATAATAAAATATTAAAACCTAACCCTAATTATAATAATAATAATAATAATAATAATAATAATAAAACATAATCATAACCTTAAACTTAATTAATTAATTAAACTTAAACCTTAACCCTAATTACTTTAAACTAATAAACAATTTAGAAAACTTTGATTAATTCAGATGATGAAGATAACTACCTAGACTAGAATCCCCAAAGTTACGGTTATTAATTAATGGAAAACTCATGTTATGGAACTGGGATCATAAAATAGACCCTTGACAGAAAACCCGAACAGGACCCTTGAACTTCAAGAAGACGCCTATGGATTTCTAACAAGTTTTAAGACTCACCAGTTTTATATTAAACTTCCTTACGGTTATTTAATCACTTATGTCTAAGTATCTTTTATGATGAAAACCTACCTTACAACGCGGAATTCAAAGATAGCAAAGCAGACTCAATTAACTTAATAGACTAAGCTGACAATCAAACCTAGACGGACTCCTTACGAAGAACTAAATCTAGCAATCCTGACAAAAAAAAGATCTATTAATAGCCTATCACCTTACAGCTCTTTAGACTAGCAGCTCACTTTTATCTGTTTACTTGATTTTCTTGTTTCTATGATCTTATTCGAATTCAATCACAAACTAGTCAAGAACACACACTAAATGACTTAACAAAACCCTATCCTATGAAACAATCAACAAGGGAAGTGTGAAACAATAAATTCAAGTAAACAAAACCAAGCAATCAAACGCATCAATTAAATCATACTCAACCGTTTACTTATAACATAAAATCCATAACGAAACGAAATCCATATAAAATCAAACCGAACTAAGGTTCATCACGACCTAGGTAGTTTATGGAATTTAGCCTAGCATCTTAAAGTCTAAATCAAATAATACAAATAATAATGAAAACATGGTGAAATAATAAAGAACGAAAGATTAAAGGCGATAAAACCCGTATTCTTCGATCTTAAACGTCTAGCTCTTCACCGGATGTTCTCTTGCCTTCAAAATCACCACAAGACTCGTAAGATAGCTCCAAGAACTCTCAAAATCGGTTGGTGGCTTCAGGTTATGTTTAGGTTTAAGTTAAAGGTGTTTAAATACCCAAAACAAGGCCCAACTCGAAGCAAAAACGAAATAAAATCCACCCAGCTACCCCTAGGCGCCGCACGACGGGATATGGCATCCCTCCGCGCGGCGCGACTTGCTTTTCCAAGGGGGGCGGTCAGACCGGCCCGGTCTAACTGGTTCTCTGCTCTGGTTCCTTCCTGACGCGTTCCGGATCTCCGTTTCGACTCGTTTTAGCTCGTTTTTCGCCCTTTTTAATCACGATCAACTCCCGAAACCTACGACACATAAAAATGTTAATAGTATACAAATCTTGACTTAAAACGAACAAAAACAATTAAAATATTAAATAAAATATATACGGGAAACATAAACATTTAGCATTATATCAAGCCTAATATATCTTGCCCTCACCCGACCGGATATCTCGTTTGTAATTGGAGTACTAAGTTACTTTATGCAAGATCCTCGTAAGCCTCATCTGATTGCTATTCATAGGGTGCTTCGATTTGTGAAGGGAACTGTTGGTCAAGGAATAATGTTTAAGAGGGAGCCGAATCCAAGGTTAACAGGCCTGTGTGACGTAGATTATGTGGGTGACCTGAACTAAAGATGGTCGACTACTGGTTACGTGTTTATATACGGGTCAAGTCCTATCTCGTGGTGTAGCAAACGAAAGCCAACCGTGTCTCTTTCGACCACGGAGGCGGAGTATAGGGCAGCCGCCATGGCTGCCCAAGAGTGCATGTGGTTGGCTCAATTGTTCAAGGATCTGAACCAATCCAGTTTTTCGGCTATAAAGCTGGCTGAAATTGGCTGCTATGTAATAATCGTTCGGCTATAAAATTGGCTGAAATACAGTTTTTCACGCTCGTACAAAGCATATCGAGATCCATTATCATTTTATTAGAGAGAAGGTTCTAAAAGGCGAGATTGAAATGGAATGAGTTGATACCAAAAACCAAATTACAGATGTGTTTACTAAAAGTATTTCAAACACCAAGCTTTTGAAGTTCTGCAGCAAGTTGGGAGTAAGTCAAGTGAAGATTGAGAGGGAGTGTTAAATTACACAACTTCACTTTATGGTTCAAAAGTCAGCACGTGCATTTGGAGTGTTTTTAATTGTTTAATTTTATTTTAATTGCTTCTATTTTTCTTAAAGCACGTTGAAGTTTGTTACTTTACTTGGTCAAGTTTTACTTAGTAGGTAGATAGATGTGGGAGGAGTGGTCCTATTATTCAGTTTAGTTTCCTATTTATTTTCCATGTATCTGCAATTTTCTATGATTCCGTTTAATTGAAAAAACAAGAGATTAGTTCTCAATTTATCTTCTTCATAGTTTTGTGTGTTTGCTATTGCTTTGATTCAATCCACTTTGTTTATCACGTTTTATAGGTCTGGTATGTTTTATTGTTCTGCGTATCGGGTATCTTTTGGCATATTATGTCTGTTTCGTGGGTCAAGTTTATTTTGCAGACAATCTTTATTTTGCGAGTTGTATGGCACAAGATTATACAGCTTTGAAATTGAGAACTTTTGAGAGCCATGAGCGTTCGCGAAATTGTTGGCAATCAGTACAAATGTATGCGACTTCAAAAGTTATTACATTTTGATCACGACATGGGCAAAGAGTAGTAATAGCATTAAACTTTTTCCAGTATGTGTTTCTAATAGGAAACTGGCTTGACTAGGTCTCTTCTGAATTATTAAAACGCCGGAGAGGTTTTCCTAAAACTTCTTCAGTTGTATAACCACTTCGCTTAATTACCAAGTCTCACGTATGTTTAAACTTCCAATTTTGAGTTTGTATTTCAATATGTTGCTATCACCTATCCGATTCTATTTTTTTTTTCACTGAATAAAGGCAACTAGATGCCTCTCCAACCAGTATTCAAGAAATATAAAGAGCTTCAAAGTCATGAATGATAAAAGGGATCTCATGTGCAAGTTGAAGACAGTAGAAAGGTTAAGTCTTTATGCTTTTAAATGATTAGTACCTTATCTTGATGTTACGAACTTATTAATTTAGTATATGCTTTTATTGATTGTGGTTGTAGGAAACTGAGAGTTGAAATCACTTGCGGGTGATTGTCAAGAAGATAAAGGAGTAGGACTATTAGAGAATTGAAGATACTATTTATAAAACTGGGTGTGCTTTTAAATTTGTTAAGATAGGTTCAGTACATGTTTAGAATACTCATTTATTTTTTTAATTTTTTTATGTGTAAGTTTGATGTATTATAGCTCTAAACAATAATAGATACACCATAACTGTATTTTTGAGGCCCAATAGTTGTATATACATATGTTTATTTTAAAGATCTCTTGGCTAGATATTAATCATGTAAGAATCGTTTGATCATAATACTTTGTTGATGATGGTTCGAATACAATGGTGTAACCGATTACAATGCATTTAAGCTCAAATGATCTTTAGTGTTGTTCATATATTATTATTTTACCATAATCAATTAATTATATAAACAAAACAATTTATTTTTGCATTTTTCAAGATTTTTTACAATTTGGAGCATAGTATAATTACAGAATGGCTTCTACCAACTATGGTGGAAATGTTGAAGAGGAGGGGGGGCTGTTTGAGGGGTTCAATACGAACTGAAACGAAATTAGAAACCGGAAACCAGAAACAGGAAAAAAAAACAAATAGAATTGAAACGAAACCAACATTGAAGTAAATCGAACCACCTTTTATTTGAAAAACTTATGTCTATGATTGTTTAGGTTTAAAACCTAAAAAAAAGGCTTGAACATCCAGTTTAGGAGTTCTGCTATGAGTTGAAGAATGTGTATTAATTAGTTTAATTCTTAATGATGAATTGAACATACAAGCTACTGCTTCTTTTCAAGTTTTCAGGTTTTTAGTTATTTCTCTTGCTCAGATATGAATCTGATTAGTCCAAATTCCATCATTTGACCCCTAAAGTGTGATTTTTATGTGTGGGTAAACACGAGTCTAGTTGGCTGACTAAGTTGGTAAGAAAATGTTAACCTAAAACTCAATAACCCATTTGTTTAGATAATTTTCTCATAGAAATCTATTTATTATGTTGCAACATTGCCGACCCGGGTCATATGTGTTTGGATGAAAGGCCATAACAAGTTCTGAGTAATGAGTTTGGGTGAAAACAAACACAACATGTTAGACTTGGTTTAAATATCACACAATTCATCTGGTTTTGAAGTGTAGTTAAATAAAGGTGTTAGCACTTTGTTTGCTTGAAGCACCAATAATATGGGATCTATAGCCTTGGTTGACTTTAGATTAAAACTTATTAATGGGTGCTTAATATATATCTTGATCTGAAATTGGTTATAGTTTCTTTAAATAGGTGACATCCGTAAAAGAATTAAGTGGGTAGATATGGAAGATTTGCAGTTATAAAATCGAAACAATAGTTGACAGTGAGTCATTTGTTGCTGGCAATGAATGTGCTTTCCCAATTTGTAGACCTTGCTATTAATATGAAAGACGGGAGGATAATTAATCTTTCCCTCAATGCAAAACTCGATTTAAGTGGTCAAAAGTAGGAAAAATCATCTGTTCATGGATAAACCCAACAATAAAGTAGCCCATCTCGGTCAACAAAAAAGAGCTGAAGTGACATTAAAAGCGACAACCATAGTCCATGCATGCCGAACCTATTATAGTAATAATAAAATCCTTAAAAATAAATTAAAATCAATAACATTATAATGCACAATTAGTTAAATTATTGTATAAATTATATGTTTAAGATAATATAAAAAAATTAAAGAAATCCATGTAATACACGGGCTAAAAATTAGTATCCAATATTAAACAACTACTCATATAACTATTATGAGATTATCGGGAGGAGAACATTGAAATTAATATGAGTAATAATCATTTGAAGTAGGGATTTTTAGCGTGCGCTGTGCTTAGTATAGTGGGATTTTTAGTTTATTGCCTTAGTTTATTAATGGGCCTGTCGGTATAATGTGACGAGCTCTGTTAGGTTCAAACTTAATCCGACATAATAGGAGTATAGGACTGACATAATATGACTCATAAAAGCATTCTTAACCCACTCCCGGGATATATATGAGGAAGATTTACAAATTAGACTGTATGATTATATGTGGTTGTAAATAGAGTCTTTGAGAGGAGATAAAATGTTATATGACAAAAGTTAAATTTGAGATTTCACTATTTATACTGTATAATTTTTTTAAATAGTTTTTGAGAATGGTTGTGAGTGGAGGGGAGAGTAAATATAATGATAAAGAATATAAAAAGTATTAGTATTTAATTGAAGATGAAAGAGTGATTTTAATATAATTATGTGATATATATGAATATATGGTTGGAAACAGGCTGAGAATACTCTAACATCACACACTTACTCATATGCCGTATAACGTGATACACACGATGTCGTAAACTTCTCGGTGTAACATTTGTATAGAAGCTTGTTAGAACATTCTCCATTCATATACATGTGATTACACTAAAAATCAACAGTTTTCTCTTTCATTTTGAATTAAATAATATTTTTATACTTTTATCATTACCTCTCTTCTACTGACAACTATTCATAACCAATGTTTTATAAACCACCTTATAACTCATATCAGATTGGACTAAAAAAATGGTACTACCCGCTTTAACCGAGTTATGCCAGGAGGTTCAATCTGATTGAATAGTTTATCCTCTAATTTCATATAGATGTCAATTTAACTAAAAAAAAAAACCAAAAGTACATGATTCTATAATAGTAAATAGTCTAAAAGTTAATTCATAATAAAAAAATAATACAAAAACATTTGATTTTTAGACAAAGTTTATTTTAAAATAAAAGTCTGCAATAGGTTTATGAAATTGGAGTGTTTATGCAGCGAGTTCACGATCGACGTTCTCAGTTTATTGGTTTTAGTTTCAATCGCTAGCTTAATTTTTAAAAAAATATGGGCTGCAAAATATCATAAATATTTTGGGCACAAATAGTTTACTTGTTCAAACTGGTATTTTAGAAAAACTCCTGGTTCGATGTTCGGGTAATTAAACCAACCAAAAATATTGGGATCAAAATGTCAACTTGTTGTGTAAAACCAGGTACGGGTTCAGCCAGACAATTCATGAACCGATTTCTAATGACATTACTTATAACTATAACGTATATATAACTAGCCCCCCCCCCCCCCCCCCCCCCGCGTATTATGGTGGTGGTGGGGAGGGGGTGGTTATTTTTCATTTATAATATTTATATATTTTTTCTGGATTTTAATTTTATTTATTGTAAAAGTTAATAATATACTTAGGGTTTAATTATAAAAGGGTTTCACAAATAAATGATATGTTATAACTCGTTTAAAAGCTATTTGGGTTTATTGAGACCAATGACCCATTTATTTTTTTACTATATTTCTTTTAATTATACTTCGTAAATAATATCTTTTTTAAAATAAATTGGATATTACTTTTAGTATATCCCTATTTTATAGGATTTTCATATCAAGTATTTGGTGAGATTAATTTTTAATATAATGAGATATATAACCCGTTTAAGGGTTATCTGGATTTGGTTAGACTCATACCCGTGAATTTGGATAAAATGCATGAGAAGCCTTCATTTACAAATAAAACAATTTGATGGCTTGAGAGAACATAGGAAGCAATCAGAGAGCTTTTAAAGGTTTCGTTTATATATATTTAAGATTTACAAAACTTACATATTTATAGAGAACGAGTTAAAAATTGCTCTTATAAAACTTAGGTGCGGAGGGTGGGGTCACCTAAGGGTATTGAGAGTACCATAAGCACTGACCAATTATGCACCGTTATTTTTATCCTTAACTATTCTGGACTACCATAAAGGCTGACAATGGTGTACCCAAACTACTCTAAATATTTTAATTTTTAATTAAAAACTAAGTAATAATTTTAAAAAAGAGTATACATAAATAATTAAGAACTCTCATTATAATAAAAATAAATTAGTAAAAAAAGTAAATAAGAAAATAAAAATACTACTCGTCGTCGAGGTATGCTAGATTTAGAAAGTCAATATGATCTACAAGATCCAATCGTAGTTGGAAATGAATTGTCACATATTGTAACTCATACATCACACTATAGTCATAATGTGTCTCGATCGGAGGATCTCTTATATCGACTAGCGATATTGTATTACCGTCATCTTTTAAGATCATATTGTGTAATAGTACACACGCATAAGTCTGAATCTGAATTCTTTCAATTGTCATACGCCGTATGTGTTGCTAAATAATACGTCATTCTGCTTTTGGAATACCGAAAACACGCTCCACATCTTTTCTTGCTGAAACTTGAACCTTCGAGAACCTCTACTCCTTCGACCATACGAGATACACGAAGCAGTTCACAAACATCAACCAATTAAGGCAGATCCCGTCCGTAAGATAGTACCCATATTTGTATACTTGGCCATTTACATGGAATTGAACGTAAGGCGCGGTTCCATTTTGATGGGTGAGAAATAAAGGAGATTGATGGAGAACAATGATGTCATTGTTAGATCCCGACAGGCCCCGAAACGCATGCCAAATCCACAAATCATTTGAAGCAACGACTTCGACCATGACCGTTAGATAATGGTGTCATTGTTTCCTATTTCTATGGCATTTGTTTCCAAACGACCGACCAACTCGTTTATTTCATCGGGCGCCGTATTGAATCGTGTTGACGACGAACCTCCCCCATTATTTTTTCTCGATCTCCCGCGTGGTCGAGGCAACTCCTCTACTTCTTCGTCGTCGGATATATTAACATCGTCGCCTAAATTAATCGTGTCGTCCAGGAAGAAGCTACGAGCATCGGAGGGTGTGTTTGGTGTGCTCGAATTTGTCAACGACGATGTCTTTGACTTTTTTGAAGGCCGGGATGAGCCGGCTCGTCGGGCGACGAGAACGGTTGGTGCCCCACTCCATTTCGCGCAACCGCGTAGTTTTTCCCAACAATTCAAATACTTGAACGGTTTCCCGGACCGCTATAACGTCGCCGTCGTTATGCCCCTGCAACTGGTTAATTATCCAGGAAATTTTTTGACAATCGGCGTTAAGCCCCTTTTAGTGGGCTTGAACCGCTTCTTTTCCCGGTAGTCTTCGGGTTTATCGGTTATTGTGAGCCAAGCTTCAAATATTTTCTTCCAAAACACCCCGGTGGCTTGAAAGTAGCTACAAATTAAAATTATTTGTCATAATTAGTATACATTTTAATAAACACTAAATACATTTTTAATAAATACTTAATATTAAAAAACTTACCGACGTTGGATCATCCGAAATGATGATCCAAGCCCTTGCGAAGGTCACATTCTCCTCCTCCTTGCTCCAATGCTTGTATGGATCACGTTGCGCCATCAGCTCCCCCGGTTGTTTCTTTTTGTGTTTACGAGTCGCATTTTTGCTTTAACCGGAGGCCCGTGCCGTTTGCGTCTCCGGCACCGTCACCCGTTCCAACTTCGGTGGTGTAGACCCGAACGACGGCATTGAGTTTTGGGGGCTGAGATAGTTGGTGTACATGTTTAGGTACGGGCCGGAAAATTGAAACGGATAGCTCGGTTGGTTCAACGGGTTCCATTGTAAGTTCGGTTGCTAACCATACGTTTGACATCGGTTGGTTCGGGTTGTTTCTAGGATTCATTTTGCTAATTTTTTTTGTAGGAATTTGAGTATGAGTTGTGTATAAAATGGATATGAAATGGAGGAGAAGGGTGTATTATATATATATATATATATATATATACTATTCATCACACGATTCGATACACGCTAACCACAATGGATGAGGTTGATTAGGGTTCAAGAAGACCTCGATTTTGGTAAGAATCTGTATTAATGGGTGATTAGGGTTTAACAACAGATCTGGATAACTCTCGCCGCCACTCCCCACTGCTGCTAGACTAACACCAGTGTCGATGTCGTTCCAAGAGTTTCAGATCAATATCTTCTACGGTATTCTCGTCGAAATTTCGGTATCAATCAATTACTATGTTAATTATTATGCTTAATCAAGTATATTGTTGCTTGAAACCGTTTGGTTCATGTTCTGGTATCAATATATATGTTTTTCTTTCATTCAATTAACAAGTTTGATTCTTGAGTTTTTACTAATTGAATCTAGAACTCAGGAAGAATGTTGTACATTTTAATTAGAGAAACCTAAATTTATCTGATTTTCTCGAATTTCTTTTTTTCTTCGAGTAACCCAAGCATGTTTTCTGATTTTCTTGGGTTGTAATCTTTACCATAGTGTTAATTCTTATGAATCTTGATTTGAATTATGTAGTATTCTTTCTAAAGGCGATTGGAGAACCCTGACATGGCCAATTAAACGTTCGAGACTCGCGACTGCTTTCATCCGTAAGAGGATTCCCGAAGCTGGTTTGCGCCTAAGTGTAGGTTTAAAAGCCCCATGTTTCAGCCTCACAAAGGTAGATGATATGTTCAGATTTAAAAGTTTTAGTCTTTAGTTGAATGTGATTGTTAGCATTATCAGATTAGGTATGTAATATGAGATGCTATAAATAAGTTAATAGTTTTTATTTCAAATCATTTTATAAAGTATATATGTCTTACTGCAACTTTGCATGGTATGTAGGGCTTAAAAGAATTTATGAGAGGTATGATATTAAAATTGATGTTTGTTGAACAGACTGATAGTTGACTTATGAAATTTGTAATGTTATTGGTACACGCGGATGATTTACTTTGAACGTTTAACGACATTAGATGGAGTTTATTGCTTCTGGAAGTTTATTGCTCGAATCAATCTCAAATATTAGGGTTAGATGGCATCACGAACTCTGTTCATGTATACGATGTTCTCACCAGGTTACTTTTGTTATTATTATTATTATTGTTATTAATTTCGTTGCAATTTGATTATTAATTTGTGAAAAATATTCAGAATACTACCGCTGGTGAGACACCGTCACCAAGGGCTGCTCATGCAAAGCTGTTGTGGGAACCGTGGTTGCCTTATAGGTGATAAACGAGATATTAATTATATTGGATTACATAGTTAAGTTTAAATGTTTAATGCGCTTCATAATTTTTACAATTTACTATGAAAATTTATGTATAATTTACGATTTTGATTACAATGAATTTGTAGGGGTTCCGGCTGCTTGACTTTAAAAATGCTACCGAACAGTTCAGTAACTACAAAAATGTAGCGGACTTTTGAGGTACGTTTTGGACGGAAGTGTATCTAGATTAATTATAAGCATTATAGATTGATTCGATTTGTGTTTGGATTGAAATGTTTTGTACATTTTGCAGCAGAGAAGGTTGGACAGTTCAATCTCCATTTGTATGATAATAGCAACATCAATCTCTCACTTAAAGTCAATGGATGTTATGGGATTTTGGGAGTTTGCTATAAGAGACACGAAAGCAATTTTTACATCATGGTGAGTATTGACTTCTGACTTTAAGAACACTCATTTTGTCATCTTGTTCATCGGCAATAAAATCTGATGAGCTTTACATGTGACAGGTGGTTTAAAATACGAACCGAAACTATTCAAAATATGAAATAAACTGAAATAAAAAACTTAAAGAAGCTGAATCCGAAATGAAACAAAAAACTGAAAACAAAACCCGAGTAACTAAAAACGAACTGAAATGTAACTAAAAGACGGAAACCGAAACCAAAACTAAAAACCTAATAAACTGAGACTGAACCGAAGCATAATTTTCGAATCCAAAACCCAAAAAAAAAACTGAAACAGATTCAAAAACCAAAACTGAAACAAAATCAAACTAAAAATATCGTACTGATAAGAAAAAAAACAAAAAAAAATTGAAAGTGAACCGAAACTAAAAGCTGAAACTGTACCGAATCCAAAAGCCAGGCACACATTTTGTTTTCAAGAAATAATTTGCAGCATATGCAACTCTCTGTATCAGTTTCTCATTTTAAGATATTTTGTTTTATTGGTATGAGATTTTTTAATTTTTTGGTTGATGCACTCTGATAGGTAATGAGGTATGGAAGCCGAAGCAAAAGTCATGGTTGCATCGGCTTAGCTAAGATGCATGATACATTGGGTTGTCTCTAACGGGTCAGACGATAAACATATTTTTGCTTGAAAAGATAGCTTTTGAGGTTCTTTTTCTAAACATTAGATTTATAGTATTATTATGGAATGCGTTATGCGTTTAAAGACGTTTTAATGTATATGTTTTTTTATTTATTTTCTGCAGCAGATTTTTATCATAGTGAAAGTTACTTGGTTAGGACTCCAGGAGTTCGGAGTTCAGACATATGGTGATTCTTGGTTACATTCTTTGCTGGCATTTATGTTTATTTAATTTCTCATAAAAATCTAATTTAAAGTACATGATGGTTACATCAATTACCGGAAACTTATAATAATGTTGTGGATTTCTAACTTTGCGTGTTCAGGTTGTTGCTAAAAGATATGAAACTGTTTCACTTTGGTGAGAGTGAGTGCAGTATACATGTACAAGTGTTTATGTTTTTCACTCATTAAACGTGTTTTTACATGTCAATGTTTAGATGATTATGATAAGGCTTGTAAACAAACCGAACGGACACGGTTGGAGCATGTTCGTTCGTTTGACTTTCAGCGACAATGATCGAACTAAACAAGTAAACGAGCATGGTTTTTTTGTTCATTAAGACAATGAGCGTGTTTTGTTCGTTCATTAACAATATAAATGAACAAGTTGTGACCATAAACGAACATAACTAAACATAGACAAGCAAACATAATTGAGCTAAAACTATTTTAAAGTAACGTGAAGAAGAATTTGTTATGCCTCAAGGGTACCCGTCGACCACACCCTCCCCCTAATGACAAGATGTGGCATTGAAACTTGAAAAGTGTGTATATTTATAATATAATAATTCAACGCGGTCTAAAATTCAAGAATCAGAATAATAACTTTCATCCTTTGCCACCCTTGTACATTCTAGAAACACCCTGAACCTTAATTCAAAAGAAAACAACAGACGCGTTCTTTAACTAAACCGACAAAACTCAAAACATTTATTTATAACAAACACTTTAACACACATCATTTCATTTCAATCATCAAACACACACTCACAATTCACAACTAATCAAAACTCATAATCATGTCATCCACACCTCCAGAATCATCATCACCTTCAAAACCACCACCGGAGGTTACAGAGAAGTGGGGGACCCATCTCATGGGTCAGCCGGCGGTCCCCACCACACACCCCGACAATCAAAAGGCGGCCTTGTGGAAAGCCGCCGACCACCAGCAGTTTTACCACCAGCAATCGCCGTACTTGGTTTATTCTCCGGTTGATAAACCAACTACTACAAATCCACTGGAACCTGTCATCCACCTGTTTAATACATGGACCAACAAGGCGGATTCCATCGCTCGTAACATCTGGCACAACTGTAATAATTACTAATTACTTTTTATTATCATGATATATATAGTGGAAATTATCAAAACTACTCCTAACCCACATCGTCGTTTCACTTGGGTTATTGAATTTCACGAAACAGTATGGTTTCGGTTTTCGATTTAGTTTAATTCGGTTTTGGTTTAACCATATAAGCTTGAAAATTTTGTACCCAAAAACAAATTGGCCCAAATTATTTTGTTAATAAATAACTAGTTAGTCTGGAACTGTCCAGGTGTTAATTTTAATTAATTTTAAATTGTTTCTATACACTTCATTCATTCTAAAAAAAAATAAAAAAAATAACTAGTTGATTATTTTACTTGGGCTAAAATATTTGAATTCTATACTAAATTTTATAAATTACTTAAAATAAAAAATAAAAATTTATAAATTTGGTTCAGGTTTTTCGGTTTTTATTACATGCATAACAAAAATTTTGTTTTTAAAAAAATGTAAAAACAAAATCGTCATAAGCAAAACTTCGATTTTAATAAAAATAATATAAAAACAAAACCGTCGGTTTTTTTCAGTTCGTATTTTTTAGAGGGGTATGGATCGGTTTCTGGTTTATGCCACCCTATTCTTTCAAAAGCCCGTCCGGATATAAGTTGTTGACCGTTTTGACCAAAAACTTTAAAAGTTTGACCGTTTATGACCAGAAATGATTTTCAAATTAGACTTTTCTGGTCAAAACGGCAGAATATATATATATTTCATGAACGGCCATGATGGTCTGAAATCAAAACGGGTGGTGTAGCTATATATGACCTTTTGCTAATTATTGCAACTGGATTGTAGTGAAAACGGGACCATCAGTGACCGAAGCCGCATGGGGTAAAGTGAACTTAACGGCTAAGGCAATCACAGAAGGAGGATTCGAGTCTATGTTCAAACAGATTTTCCAGCCTTCCGATCCAAACGAGAAGCTGAAGAAGACATTCGCCTGCTATCTTTCCACCAGCACCGGCCCTGTCGCGGGTACCATCTATCTGTCGACAGCTCGTGTTGCTTTTTGCAGCGATCGGCCGTTGTGTTTCACCGCACCTTCTGGTCAAGAAACCTGGACCTACTATAAGGTAAGTCCATAATCTATATTATTTAACGGACTATAGAATATAAGAGTATGATCAACTGTATTTTTGTATTCGCAGCTCATAGTCTCGATACAATATATAATTTTGTAATCGCAGCTCATACAATATATATACTAGCCAATAGTAATAACAAGCTTCGACTAAGACGGACTAGGAAATACATATTCAAAATAATAGCGACGGGTGTATGATATACAATTCTTATTTTAATTTTGAAACGATACAGGTGGTGATACCATTGGAGAATATTGGGGCAGTGAATCCGGTGACGATGAGGGAGAATCCGTCTGAGAGGTATATTCAGATTGTTACCGTTGATGGTCATGATTTCTGGTTCATGGGATTTGTCAACTACGACAAAGCTTCGAGGCATCTTATCAACAGCTTGTCGGAGTTCAACGCAAAAGTAGCAGCAGCAAATACATTTTAATCAGCTCATAAACTCTCGCCGTTAAGTATGTGTCCTAGTGGTTTTTTTTTTTTTTTTTTTTTTTTTTATATCATATCTTGTAGTTGGAAAATCTGGGTGACTGGGTGTCACTTTCAGATTATTTGAATGTTGCATTTGTATCTTTTATGTGGTTTGTATATACTTTCAGCGATATATCATTGTGTATTTGATTTTTTTTTTAATTATTTTTACTACAGTTTTTTTCTTTTGGTTGAAGGTCATATATACACCTTTGCCATTTTTACTACTAGAACATGCCAGTGCTTGTAAGATTGAAGAAGTTGATCTATTTAATTTAGTATAACCTGAATATGGACAATATCTATATAACTAAGCAAAATATGGTAATAACTGAGGCACGACTTAAATCTTAATTGTTTTAATGTCAAATTAATGAAATTTTAATTTTTTGAGACACGACTTAAATCTTAATTGTTTTATGTTAAATTAACGAAATTTTAATTTTTGCGTCACATTCGCAGTACGCACTTGGAAATCGTAACCCTATGTTGTTGTGTACTAATTTTTTTTTTCATTTTTGTCTTCTAGAAATATGTTGGAAGAGAGTTGGGATAAAAATGTAAATTAAAAATTGGAAAGTAGTTGGATTTGGACCATTTGGTTCTCTTTACATCAACATATAATTCACCTAATCCACTATATTTGGGAAAGCTAGGAGGCTCTAATGCGGAGTGTAGTGGGCGAGAAAAGAGGACGATTTAAGGTGAGAAGAGGTTGAACACTGCCCACTCTGGCGATAAATATGACCGTTGATATTATTATTTTAATAATTTGACTAATACAACGGTCATAAATTAAAAAAAAAAAACAATATATATATACATATACCTTTTCTTCTTCAACTTAATCTCCACTTCATATAAAAATCCATTTTCTTTTCTTCAAAAAAACCTACAAAAAAGAATCCAAACCCCAAGTAGCCGAAACCCAAGTAGCACCTACCACGTCAAAAATACAAAGTCATACAAAAATCCTCAAGGTGAAATAACCAAAGCTAAAAGTGATCGAAGGAAGTGGGAAACAGAAGTGGAGGTTGTGTTGGCACATGCGTGGATTGACTCGTCCGAAGACTCGATCGAAGGTGATGGTAAACCTTTCCCTAAGTTTTGGGCGACTATTTGTGAAAAGTTATATGAAATAATGGGCCGAGGTAAATACCGCAACGGCGAAGCGGTCTACAGCTAATGGAACTCATTGAGAACAAAAGTAACCAACTTCGCTAACTTGTACAACAGATGTGAAACAAGCGGTAGAAGAAGCGGCATGAGCGATGCCAACATTATGGAGTTCGCCTTAAAACAATACCGATGCGAAAATAAAACCAATTTTAATATGTCGGAAGCTTGGAGGATATGCATAAGCTCCCCAAAGTGGGGGCCCGTCCTGCCACCCTTTTCGCGACCGTCTAAACGGTTAAAGACAACGTCTACTTCGGCCGATCAATAGTCGTCTCAAGCCACGTCGGATGCTCCTTGTCCATTTAACTTAAACGATGAAGATCCCGATTTTCTTTTTGATGAACCGTTTGAGTTAGAACGCCAGACCGGAAGAGATAAAGCCAAGGTGGCGGCGAGAGGTGGAGGGTCTTCGTCTAAAACGACTTCCTCGATGAGTTCCGAAGTGAGCTCGCGATTTGACAACTTGGAGCTTAAACTTTTCGAGATTGTCAGTGTTAAAAATGAAATAAAGGAGGAAGATAAAAGGATGCACGAAGAGAGGAAAAAAAATGCATTCGGAATATTAAACGATGCACGATGAGAGAAAAAATGTAATTGGAACGGGAACGAGAAAAGGATATGAAGTTCATCGCTAAGGATCTATCTCATCTACAACCTAATGTGCGGGCTTTTCTGGAGAAGAAAAAGGAAAGAATCCTAGCCAAATACACAAATGAAGAAGATGACGAGGACAAAGAGGAGGCCGAGGACAAAGAGGAGGATGAGGATGTGAACGACGACGAGTATTAGTTTTATTTTAGTTAGTTAAGCAGGTATTTTATGTTTTTAATTGAGTTGTATGTTTTTTATTTTTATTTTAGTTTAAGTATTGTTATTTTCATTTTAATTTTATTGTAAAAAAAGAAAGAGTTTAAAGTCCGTCGGGGCAACAAACCACACATAGGGGCAACATTGGGAAGGGCTTCGTTGCCCCCAGTACCCACGTGACAGTGACGTAACATCATACATGGGTAACGTTGCCCCATCCACATAGAATAGTCTTAAACACCCATATTACATAAGCAAAATATCTATAATATACTCCTCTAATGTAAAAAAGTGTAAAAAGCTTTGAACATCATATTAGACTTATATACTAAAAGTCTAACATGTGGTTATCAATCTGCTATTTTTTTATAAAATAAGAGCATTACATATATTGAGGAAGACTCATGTACAAAATAATTTTAACATGAGAACGTAGGAAACAACACCAATGCACCAAAAATGAGAACATAGAAAACATCACCAACTACAATACCAACCTATATAACCAATGTTTTACAAAAACAAAGAAAAAAACCTAATAATAACAAAAGAATCAAAATTAACAAAAAATACTTATTTCAAGTAACAACATAAGAAAGAAACCGAACAACAACAAAATGTAAATCAACAAATACTTATAACATCTCGTAATCGGAAATCAGCAAATACGAACAAAAAATAACAACAAACATTATATCCAACTTTTAACATTAATGGGGGTTCAAGATCAAATACAAATCATTCTTAACATGAAAACATTGAGAACGAATTTTCTGTTATTATTAGGTTTGTTTTTATAAGTGTTTGCTATTATCTATTATTCGTATTTGCTGATTTCTGATTATGTAACGTTATAAATATTTGTTGATATACATTTTGTTGTTATTATTAGGTTTTTTTCTTATGTTGTTATTATTAGGTTTTTTTCTTATGTTGTTATTAATATGTTGATAATTTTGATTCTTTTATTGTGTAACATCCTACTTTTGATAATACTAAATAAAAGAATTTCGTTTATTTAATGGTGTGTTAGTGTTTAGTTAAGTTATATAAAAATAATAGAGTGTGTGCTTGGAAAATAAAAGATGAAATAAGAGATGATGATGGGCCTTAGGTCCATGGGCTAAAGAGTATATAAACACCATTAAACCTCCAAAAACCCTCATTTCATTCACCCAACCTCCTCCACAGACTTAAATACAAACACAAACAATACCCTTCAGACCAAATCCAAAGTGAAGAAGGCGTAGATATTGGCGTGAATCGTTATCAAACAACTAGAGAAACACGTACAGATTCACGTGTTGGATCCGAGACAAAGCAAAACCGAACCAAAAGGTACGTTTTAGGTTAAAGGTAAAGTTTTTGAGGTCTGTTTTTCCTAGTATTTAATACTAAGGGAAATCAGGTCTTATTATGTAAGAAAAATGTAAAATTGAACATAAACAAGATGTTTAGAATTAAGCAGGACAAATAAGTGACGTTTGGACCGTGTTAGAGTGAGGAAATGAAGTTATTATAGCCTAGAACTTGTATTTTCAGTATAATGGGCATGACGGGATGTGAGGAAGTGATTAGAATGGAAATACACGAAGAACCATGTTTGAATCGAGTTCTGGACAAACTCGATTCATTTGGAAAATGAATCAAATTGGAAACGAATCGAATCGAATTGGTAGAACGGATTGAATCGAATTGGAAATGAATCGAATCAAATTGAAACTCAATTTGATGGGTTTGAAACACAATTTGATTGGGTTGAAATTCGATTTGATTGGTTTAGACTTCAGTTTTTTGATGAGGTTTTTAGTTAAGGCTTATCAATGAAAATATAAATTATACAGAGAAATCAATATCAGGTCTCGTGTTATTTGCGAGATACATCAATGCACCGATCTCACTTAAGTACGGTATTTCTGATCGAGTACTTCTTCACCCTCTTCTTCGGGGTGGTAAGGATCCTAGTATATTTCTAGCGATCAGACAACCATAGGTGTGCTGAACGAATGAGCTTTGTCCATATTAAAACCTAAACATCTTCTGGATGTAGTTTGACTGATGGACGAATGTACCGTTGATGTTCGAATTGCAGGCCGAGACATAATTCGTCGTGCCTAGATCTCTCATTTCAAATTCCTTATTTAACAGTTCAACAGTTTTCTCTATTTTATCAGGAGCTCCGATGATGTTTATATCATCAATATAAACTGCTACTATGGTAAATTTCAAAATTGATATTTTTATAAAGACACATGGGCTGATTTTATCAGACTTAAATCTCTTTTTTTTTGAGATATTCATTGATCCGGTTGTACCACACATGCCCAGATTGTTTGAGACCATATAAGGATCTCTTTAATTTTTAGAACACATATCTCGAGGTATTAGTTTTAGTGCTTCAGGAATCTTTAGTCCTTTATAAATTTTCATGTAGAAGTCATTTTTCAAGTGTCCCGTACAACTTGTACGTATGCGGTAACAACATCAAGTCTCATTTGAAGTCCTTCTGACAATGTGAGACTAATCAGAAATCTAAGGGTTATGGCATCCACTACAGGGGAATACGTTTCCTCATAATAAACCCCTGGAATTTGGGAAAACCCTTGTGCTACAAGTCGTGCTTTGTATCGTACAATATCATTCTTTTCATTTCTTTGTATTGAAAACATCCATTTATAATCAACTAGTTTGACGTTTATGGGTGTCCGGACACAGGTTTGATAACATGTCGTTTTTTCGAGCGAATTTAATTCGACCTTTATGGCTTCTTCCCATATTGGCTAATCATTTATGTGCATGCATTCTTCTAGTGTTTTAGGTATGTAATCATTTTCATTGATTGCATTTGTTGCTATAGCATATGCAAATATATCATAAACATGTATTTCATTTCAGTTCCATATTGTACTATCCTGTACATAATTGATAGAGATCTCATCCTCGTTTGGTATCGGTGTTTTTTCTGAAATTTCATTTTCCTCTGGAATCAAATTAGTCTCTCCTGGGATATTTACCTCTTCTAGAGTTTCATTTGTAGTCTTTTATGAGCTTTCACCAACTACATTAATTTTCTCTTTTCGTTTACGTGGCTTCTTATCTTTGGAACTGATTGGTCTCCCACGTTTTCTTTGTATAGTTTTTGCTTCGGTGATTACTTCAATTCGAGTAGTTGCATTTGATGCTGGGATTTGTGACTTTGTCACTTTGTTTGTGTTTGTGAACGCATCCGCTAATTCATTTCCTATTCTTTGCAAATGTATAATCTTTTGGACTTCATATTCACATTGACCACTTCGGGGGTCAAGATTTGATAATGATGATGCATTCCATGTTATATCTTGTGTTACAGTATTTATATATTCTTATCTCTCCCTAAGACTGGGAATACTGTTTCATTAAACTGACAGTAAACCAAGCATGCTGTAAACATGTCTCAAGTCAGTGGATCAAAATATTTAATAATAGATTCGGAGTTAAATCAAATATAAATACCCAGTATTCTTTGTGGTCCCATTTTGGTACGTAGTGGCGACGACATTGGTACATAAACAGCACAGCCAAATATATTTAGATGGGACAGGCTTGGTTCTCTTTCTGAGATCAGTTCTAACGGGGAGTATTCATGATCAGCAGTAGGTAGGGGTGTCCAAAATACCCGAACCCGATTAACCCGACCCGACCCGAACCCGAATAAGCTAATTAGGGTCTGCTTAAATAGGGTCAAAAAGTATTAATCGGGTTATTCTGGTGGACCCGAATAACCCGAATTGTTAATAGGGTCGCGTTTCAGGTTCATTTTTGAAAAAAAATCTGGGTTTCGGGTTAACCCGAATAACCCAGTTAGTGATGATACTTTTCTTCAAATATAATAATGAGTGAAATTAGCACTAAAAGTCAACACTGAAAGTTTTATAAGAAGTTAATTATTTTGCTTGTACATGAACCGTTAGACTGGAATTTTTTTTTAAAATTAATGCAAAAACATGAACAAATGTTTCTCTCGTTCATCTATGTTCGTGAACACTCGTTTATGATCGTTCATTTGAGTTTGTTTACGTTTTTCAATGTTCGTTTACATATTAATAAAAAATATTAAATATTATTTGCATTTAGAAATTATATCACCATAATATGTTTATATTTGTTCATTTATGTTCATTTAAATGCGTTCATTTGTGTTCTTTTATGTATATTTGTTTCGTTAACGTATGTACATGTTCAGTCATGTTCGTTTGTCTTTGTTTAATTGTGTTCATTTATGTTCGTGAACTGTTCGATTAGATTTTAAATGAAGGATCATAAAAAAACACGAACATGTTAGTTTTTAACTAACAAACAAGAACACAAATATTTGTTCGATTAAGTGTTCGTGATTGTATTCGTTTAAAGTTAAACGAACGAACACGAGCATGCCTTTGTGCATATCCGTCCGGTTCGTTTACAAGCCTATATGAAATTATTAGATAATTACATGTTAAAGAAATTGAAAATTGAGGTGAATAAGAAAATATGCAACCCACGAGTTACAAGCATAAAAATCAACTTAAAATTATAAAGTAACATGGTCAACCCGATTAACCCGAAACCTGAATAACCCAAACCTTCATAGAGTCGGATTTTGGGTTAGATATTTTTTTAAGAAAAACCCGACTAACCCGGCCCGATTAACCCGAAACCCGATCAGGTTGACCCGAATAAAACCCCTAGCAGTAGGTCTTAATGTAATTAGTGAAGCAACGTGTAAAATATATCATGCCCCCATGCAGAAGATGGCAATTTGCATCTCATCAGAAGAGGCTTAGCGATTAATTGTAATCGTTTAAATAATGATTCAGCTATACCATTTTGTGTGTGAACATGAGCTACCGGTTGTTCATCATTTATCCCAATACACATACAACATTCGTTAAAAGCTTGGGATGTGAACTCTCCTGAATTATCCACACGGATATTTTTTATTTGATATTCTGGGAAATTAGTTCTCAACTGTATGATTTGAGCTAATAATCGAGAAAATGTTACATTTCATGTAGAATATATCATGCCCCCCATGCAGAAGATGGCAATTTGCATCTCATCAGAAGAGGCTTAGCGATTAATTGTAATTGTTTAATTAATGATTCAGCTATACTAATTGTAATTGTTTAATTAATGATTCAGCTATACCATTTTGTGTGTGAACATGAGCTATCGTATGTTTAACATTTATCCCGATACATATACAATAGTCGTTAAAAGCTTGGGATGTGAACTCTCCTGAATTATCCATATGGATAATTTTTATTTGATATTCTGGGAAATTAGTTCTCAACTGTATGATTTGAACTAATAATCGGGAAAATGCTACATTTCATGTAGAGACTCACATGTGACCATTGCCAGGATGCATCAATTAAGACTAGAAATAACAAAATGGGCCACTCGAAGGGTGTATGGGTCCACAAATGTCCACTTGGATTCTTTCTAAAATGAAGGGTTTTCATGTATGAATTTCTTCTGAGAAGGGCGAGTAATGAGTTTATCCAAAGAGCATGCTTCATACAATAAATATTCTGGTAGCCAAACTTTTAAATTTTTAAGTGGGTGCCCATTTGTCCTTTTTATTATTCGTCTCATCATTATGCTACTATGGTGACCTAATCTGTCATGCCATATGGTGAATGTGTCTTTATCTAGTAACTTCTAGTTACTCGCCATATATGATTTGATAGGGTAAATGCTAGTACAATATAATTCAAATGATAAAGCTTTAAGTTTTTCTAGAATGATATCTTTGCCATTTTTATTTGAAGTAGTTTGCAAGTATTTGATATTATTTTTAGATGATGTTTTAAGATGGTAACCATTGCGTCAAATATCTTTGAAACTAAGTAAATTCCGTCTTGATTTGCTGGAGTATAATGCATCGTTGATAATTAGTTAGGTACCTGATGATAAATGATTCATGTTCTCCCGGAGCCTTTGATAAGGTTACAAACACCATAAATAGTACCAACAAGTGTCTATGCGGGAGACAACTCACAAAAAACTTTATTCTATTAAGAATAGTGTTGGTAGTACCACTGTCCACTAGGCATTTGTCACCCGTAATAGCTATGTTGGACCTTGAAAACATATTCCTTCAGGAAATAATAAGAAGAAGAAAAGGTTAACATAAAAAATTAATAATTTGAGTATGATAAGCGCAAATCAAACTTTAACAAGAATTTAAATGCAACCATAATATGAGTTTAAAAGGAAAACACTACAAGCAACCACAATCCAAACAAACAAAGGAAATAACAGTCTGAAAAAAAACATAACATAATAATAAAGCACGATATCTTGCTACTTCTCAACGAAAGCAGCCACATCAAGTTAAGTGCCTGCTACTCGTGCCGGAGATTACAAATTAGGTGCATTCTCAATTAGGTTTGTCTCAAAATTTCTCTCTTTTTCTTTCATCATTCATTGATAAGCTTTAACGAGATTCTTAGGGATGCGAGCATGACCAATGATTTGACATTCCATATTTATGACATACACTTCTTTGGCTTCCGCTAGATCCCCCTCCAAAGGATCTCCCCGAACTTTGTTAACTTGATTCACCATTTCTCGGTTTAGAATTATAAGATTCCTTTCTCCATATGCTATTTTGTACACGCCCACAACCTCTACTGGGGCCGCAGCTTCTCCCTCTCCTATGCCCGGTCTGATGATTTGCGGCATTCTCTTCAAGGAACGGGCTTGAACTGACGGGTCGCGCTCAATGATTTTGTAAAAGGAGCTTGTTGTTTTGCTCTGCGACCAAAAGAAGTGATATTAAATCTAAATACATTGTAAATTTACATTCCATTTACTGTTGTGACAAGAGCATGTTAGAAGCATGGAGGGTTGAAAAGGTTTTCTCGGGCATGTCTTTTTAGTGTTATTTTTTTCGCATAACTTAAGCTCATAGGTGATGCGGAAAAGTGCAAAATTATACTCACTAATAGTTTTGTAATATTTTAGCCTTAGATGAAGCCATTCATAACGAGCTTATGAGAGTATGACCAACTTCTGGTGGTCAAAACATTCTTGGATATTTTTCCATAACTCAAGAGGGTCATCAAAAGTTGAGAGAACATGATTTGATCAAATACAAACATGTATACGTTACGGCTCTAGTATTTGATATGATAATACAATTAGGTTACCTTTAACTTTTTGTAAGTGTGTGTGTTGAGAGAGAAATTCGGTAGAGTAATAGTATGAGATTGGGAATAAATGAGAATCGTTAGTTAGAATAATGTTACAGAACTGTATATAGACGATGAACTCAATCGTAAGGCATATCCTAACGAATGTGCCTCATTCGCTATCAATATTTTATTCCTATTTGCTACCATAATGAATAAGCACATGCGTTAGTCTCATTCGTTAATATTCCCTAACGAATGAGCACTAATAACACATGGACAAATTCATTATTATCTACTCTAACGAACATGCCTTATAAATAGAGATTGTGCTAATACAATTACCAAAATACCCTTATTACATTATTCTAATACCAAGATACATTACACAAAGACCAAGACACAAAACTGTGCACGAAAAAACTCCCCCTCGTCTCTAGCTCTTTGTCTTCTACCTCTTAAATCTGCTAGTTTTCCAATTCCCATATCTATGAATTCCAAAAGCATAACAAACACGAATAACACATTGTAATTGCATAGCTTGCTCGTTTTCTTTGACGTCCGCCCATCTAATCCAATTCTTGTAAAGAACTTCACTATCGGACTTAGACAAACTAACTATCCACATAATGTCAATCACCCTGAAAAAATTCAGTCTTCAGGCCTGATCCCAATACAACTACGACCTCACCGGGCTTGTTATCATAATACCACATGTTGAACTTCTTATAAAGACCTTGGGGGAAACATCTTTATATGAACCATCTTTAATGTACGAGGTGGCTTTACATTAAGGACCAACTTCCTCCAACTAGTGTATGGATGTATGTCATCCACATATTTACGTGTAGGCACCTGATGCTTGAAAAACTTGAGTCCATACTTTACCTTGTGAAGTAAATGCTTATAGAACCGATCAGCCATCTGATTGTCACCTTGTTGACGGGTGGACTGTAGGACAACCCTTAATTGTCATAGATATAATAATCGTCGTACGTTTAATGGTTTAATTCTATTGAATTGGATGACTATGGTGTATTTTATTCATGATAGGTGCAAGGAGCATAAAGGACGCTAGGAAGGAAGCATGGCTACAAAGTGGAACGAATCAAGTGGAAGAAAGGAGTAATGAATACAAGAAGCAAAAAAGGGAAAAAAACTGAAGCTACCTTAACTTACGGTAGCCACCGTAAGCTACGGTAGGTTGTATTCAAAATTCCTACTGTAGTATAGAAGAAAGCCACCATAGATTTTTCAAGTCTACCGTAAGCCACAGTAGCCACCATAGCTTACTGTAGCTTATAGTGGGCCTGCACGCTGACGTCATTTTTTTGCTTTATAATTGACTTTTGGAGTGACCTTTCATTATCTTTTGTCACAGTTGTTAGTGCACGGTTTTGCGTCTTGAGTCTCTGTATTTATCGTTAACGTTTTTGTTTATTATTTAATGTAATAATTAGTTTATTTAATAGCCAGTTCGCTAAGTTAAAGGCTAGTTCGCTAGGGGATGTTAGCGAACTAGCCAAGTAATATATTCCCTCCTGATTCGTTAGGGGATGTTAACGAATCAGGGGGTGTTTCGCTAAGCTTATGTATGTAACGAAGAGGAAGCTGGTTCGCTAAGAGATGTTAGCGAACCAGATCACCTTCTATATATAGTGAACCATGTTCACTGTTTTATAAGAAGTTTTGGGAAAATAGTTTTTGTGAGTTAATTAACGAATGGTTGTCCAAATTCTCTCTCATGCTTCACCTAATATTATACAGATAACAGTTTGATAATATACACATACATAACACTGAATCGATGTTAATTATGAGCTAGATCCTTAATCGTATTAATAGTATAGATACAGATCTGAGATCTGTTAGTTGTAATTGTTATTGATACGGGTTTCAACAAGTGGTATCAGAGCTGTTGGTGCTCATTACACTTGATTTGGTGTTGATATTGTTATCGTTTTTATTAGTTTTTCCTGTTTAAGTGTTTTTGAATCGATTTATGGTTAAATTGTTTGAATTATGAACAATTTGGATTGGATTTGGGTTGATTAAGGTATTGGTAAGGATTTGTGAGGTCGAATTGAGGTTTGAATTGGATCTGTGTGGATTGGTTTTGGATTCGGTTTAAGTCCGAAACAGGGGATAGTTTTTGGTGTAATTGAATTGGTTTAGGGTGTTAATCGGTTACGAGGTTTAGTGTACTTGATTCGGAATTGGTTTACAAGGATATTGGTAGGTTGATTGTACGATTTGGTTGAGTAACGAGGTTGTATTACAAATTTGTTATTGTTGGGTTTCTGGGTTGATGTTCATAAGTTTCTGGAAATTCACTTTGAATATTTGAAAATTTGAAGATGAACGTAATTCGCTATCATCTGTATGGTGATTCGCTATATGCTTATCTGTGATTCGTTATCAATTTTGTTACTTCGCTACCTTGTTCGTTAGCCAGTTCATGTGAGTTATTGGTTCGTGTTATCTAGTTCGTTAACTAGATTAACTGATTCGTGTGACACGCGTCCACGTTGGGATTTGTGATAACAACCTTTGCCACGTGAAGGTGTCAGAGTTTGTTACAAACGGTTGTAACAACCTGATTCGCTATAGTGTGATTCGCTAATCAACTGTAGCTGATTCGTTATCTTAATTCGCTAAGCATTCCTTAGTGATTCGTTACTGATTATCATCTGATTCGCTAAACTAATCCTATCTGATTCGCTAAGCTAATCCTTTCTGATTCGCTAAACTAATTCTTTGTGATTCGTTTGGTCAATTCGTTAAGTTGACTTGTGATTCGCTAAACCTTCATCTCATTCGTTATCTGTTTCGTCATTTGGTTGATTAACCTTATTTGTGATTCGTTAACTTTCAATCTTAACTTCGTTAAGACTTGATTCGCTACACTATTCACAGTTCGCTATAACTATTCACAGTTCGCTATAACTGTTCACAGTTCGCTATAACTGTTCACTGATTCGTTAATCTATTTCATTAGTTGATTCATTAAACACTGTTCATAGTTTGCTATAACTGTTCACAGATTGTTAAATTTTATTTGTTACACCCTTTAAATTTTTGAAACTTTTCAAAGATGGCCGGTATGTATGCATTAGCTTCTCAAAACATGTTGATGCAACAGATGTTGCAACTTGATACCGAGATAGGTTCGCATTCTAAATGTCCAAGATTGATGGAGTTCAGTGACTTTGCCAAGTGGGAACCTCGGTTTCGTGCACATTTGGGATCTGTTCATCCTGATTGTTCTTACTGTCTTGATGAATTTTATGTGGCACCAATGATTGGTGATGATACTATTGGGTATACTCCTAAAGCTGTTTCTCAATACTCACAAGAAGAGAAGAAAGCTTTAGAAATCAAGATAAAAGCCTATTATACTCTTACCATGGCTTTACCCAAGAATATCTTTCATCAAGTTGGTAGTATCAAGAGATGTGCGTCTTTATTTCAACATCTGCGTATGAGAAGCATGGGAAACACAGCTGAGAGTAAGAAAGTGATGCTCAAGTTTTAGTTTCGAAACTTTAATCTATTGAAGGGAGAAACAGTTGAAGAGATGACTACAAGATTTAGTCATTTAATTGCTGAAATGGACAAGATGAAAATGAAAATTTCTGAAAGGGATAAAATTGACACTATTAAAAGTGTGCTTCCAAGTTCTTACTCAACATTTCTAATGGTTTTGAAAGAGAATGACTATTTTGTGAATGAATATTTGACGGCACTTGAATATCTACAAAAGATCGAAGCTAGAGAATACGATCTTAAGTGTCAAAAATCCTCCAAAGAAAATCAAGATCCAGCTTTCTATGGTGGAAGTATGCCTCTTAGTTCAACGATCTCTCCAATCACTGCTTTTCTTACTCATGCTGCAAGTGAAAAAGAATCAACTATGTTTAATGATCCAAAAGTTTGTTTCTACTCTGCTGGTAATTCGGGTGGTTCTGGAAGTTCAACTAATACAAATCCATTTGCTACACCACCTAGTGTTAATATGAAGGAAGCTGAGCAAAACTTTGCTTTTCTGACGGCTTTTATGTCTTCATATGAAAACTTAGTGAGTAGTAAGATTGCCACAAGTGATTTAACAGATGAGGACTATGATCAGATAGATCCAGATGATCTAGAAATCATGGATTTAAAATGGAACATGGCTATGATCTTCCGTAAAGTTAAAAGATTCATGCAGAGAACTGGAAAAGATCTTCCAGCTTTAAACAAGAAGTTGGGGTTTGACAAATTAAAAGTAAAGTGTTATAATTGTCAAGAATTTGGGCATTTCGCAAAGGAATGTGACAAACCAAGGAAAGAATACACTGGTTCTCGTGATCAAAATCAAAATGCTTCTTCTTCACGAGGAAGTGATGCTGAAAAGAAACCATCTTCTTCTATAACACAAGCAATGTTAGCAGATGGAACTGATTGGTCACAACGGTTACTATGCAATGATGTTCAAGCAAATTTAGCTATGTTTGGGTTACATAAAGATTGTCAAGATGCAACTGGTAGTGAGATGTCTTCCGATAATGATTTTGGATCTGATTCTGACGACTCTTGCGACAAGCCTTCCGAATCAATGTTTGCTTGCATGGCCAAGATCAATGAGGTTAGTAACTCTATTTCTGTTACTTCATTTGTTAAAGCATCATGTGTTGACTGTGAATCTAACAAATCTAAGTTAGAAGCTTTGAAAAATCAAAATGATAGTCTTATACAAGAAATTGCTTCTCTGAAAGATACTTATCGACAATCTCTTGAATCTCAAATGAGATCTCGAGAAAAGATTGACGCATTGTCGACAAGTAACCACGATCTCAAGGCTGAGTTATCTGTGAAGATGACAATTAATGAACAAAAATTTCGAGAGATTTTGAAACATCGTTCAAAGATAACTGAGCTTGAGAATGAGGTTCTTGAGTTGAAGAACAAATTGGGGAAATTTTGAAATTCATCTTTTTTGTTGAATGAAATCATTGAGGTATCTGGAAAACAAAAGGATTCCAAGAAAGGTATTGGTTTTGTTGAAATTCCACCACCTTTTCATAATGATTATAAAATTAATCCTTTTGCAAGAAAAGAAGAGGATTTGATTCAAAAAGAATCTGTGATTTCTGAAAAACCTAAATTGGTTAAACCTGAAATTGTCAAACCCCAAGTTGCTCCTCAAAAACCTCATGTGGAAAGTAAAAAGGTCTTTGTTGAAAATGTTGACAAAGTGATTATTGAAGATGTGTTTGAACCTGAGATAATACACAAGAATAAGAACATTCCTAGTTCTAATCATATTCTTTGCGAACCTCAAGAGTTTGAGGAAGCTGTGTATGGTTCATTCAAGTCTCAAGTGAACAAGGAAGAAACTGTGAAAACCAAACCAGTGAGGGCAAAGAAGTCAGTTAAACCAAAGATTTCTGACAAGGACTTAATGCGTTTCATTAATCCTTCGAGTTCTAAGTCTTCATCGGCTAGAGTTTTTAAGTTAAAAGGAATGGACATGATGTTCACAGAAAAAGATATTCCAATAAGTATCATCAAACCTGAACTTATTGAGAGTGTTTTTGTCAATGAAACTTCAAAAATTCAAGAACTTGAACGTATGTATGCTCAAGAAAAAACATCAGTTCAATCTGACCCACTGACTAAGGCAAAACAACTTTTAAAACAAGCTAAGAAAATTAACTTTGTGAAGTCAAATGGGACAGATACACTAAAAAGTTTTTCGAACTGTTCCAATTTAGATTTTTACCTAAAGAAGAAATCTGAATTATCTGATGAGTTTGCAAAAAGTATGACCAAAAATGTGAGTCATCATCAACCATTTGCATCATTCATTCCAAATACCTCGCAACAACATCGTATAGACATGCGAAGTTGTTTCTTATGCGGTCAACAGGGTCATGTTGTGAGGAATTGTAGTAAGCAAAACTATCAGAATCTTTATCCTTTTATTTATCAAGGACCATTCCAAACCAATTCCATTGGTCAAGGAGATCCTGAAACGACCTGTGTCGTATGCTGATGATACTCATATTTTGTTCTCTAATGTGAATCCTCGGAAGGTTCTTCATGTCAATGAGACACATGGTCAAGTGAAACCAAAATTCGTTCCAACTGAACCCATATGTCAGAACAAGAATTCAAATATTGTTCAGGCAGCTTACTTTAGACGAAAGTCTAGGAAGCCGGTAACTTATTCACAAGTGGCTGAACAACAGTTAAAATCTGTTCAAGTTAATGATCAAAGAGAAAACCAAGAGGTGCCCAAGACCGAGGCCTGGGCTGCCTTTTTGAACTAATCACTTTTGTTTGTGTGTAGGGTTCATCCAAGACCATTTCTGGTGAAAACTGGATCATGGATAGCGGATGTTCTCGCCATATTACTGGAAATCTCAACCTCTTATCAAATGTAAGAAATATTCAAGGGGGTTATGTAGCGTTTGCTGGGAATTCTGGGGGCATGATCACACAAGAGGGTGAAGTTTCAAATGGTCATATTACGTTTGAGAAAGTGAATTATTGCGACAAAGTTGATCATAACTTATTGAGTGTATCACAGATTTGTGATAAAAAGTACACTACGATATTTACTGACAAAGAATGTCTTATCTTGAAACCGGGCTATGTTATTCCCGAGGACATGGTTGTCATGCGATCACCACGATCAAATGATATTTATGTCTTAAATATGAGTTCTAAGGTATCCACATCAATCGAAACATGTTTTGTCTCGAAAGCAACCGAGAAAGACTCGATTCTATGGCATCGTAGAATGGGTCACATACATGTCAGAAAGATGAATTATTTAATGGCAAATGACTTAGTTGAGGGTGTCTCGTTAAAGAATTTTAAGTTATCCAATCACTGCATTGCATGCAAAAAGGGCAAGCAGAAGAAGAAGACACATCCCTCTAAGTTATTGAATTCCATTGATACTCCGCTAGAACGACTTCATATGGATTTGTTTGGTCCAGTGAATCGTGTGAGTATTTATGGGGATTGGTATTTTCTTGTCGTGACTGATGATTATTCAAGATACTCATGGGTGTTATTTATGAGTTCGAAGGATCAAACACCGGTTTTGGTACAAAACCTTATTACTAAGATCGAATCACTGTATAAACAAAAGGTGAGGAGAATCCGAAGTGATAATGGTACTGAATTCAATAACACTATATTGGATTTCTTTTGTATTCAAAAGGGAATTCACCGAGAATATAGTGCACCTTATGTACCTCAACAAAACGGTGTTGCTGAACGGAAAAATAGAAAACTGATTGAAGCTGCACGCACAATGCTCGCTGATTCTAAGCTTCCTGTCCAATTCTGGAATGAGGCAGTGAATACAGCTTGTTATACGCTAAATCGAGTTCTAACTGTGAAACGACTCAAGATGACAAGCTACGAGCTCTTAAATAATATAAAACCTAATTTAAAGTACCTGGAACCATTTGGGTGTCCGTGTACAATGTTGAAGAAGGATTCGGGTAAATTTGAAGAAAAAGCTATCGAAGGGTATTTTTTGGGATATGCATCTCCAAAGAAAAGGGTTTTTAATTTCACATCTGGTTGTGTTGAAGAATGGTACCATGTGGACTGTCAAAAGTACACAACTCCTCCTCAAGGGAAAGGTCCAGACTGGATGTTTGACTACGATTGTTTATTTAATTCTTTTACTCCTTCGACTGAACACATTGACGAAGATCTGGTTCGAGCATACTTTGAAGATCATTTGACCATTCCAAGATTTTCAAGTTCTAATGATGTTGAAGCTCAACCAGATGCTCCAACTGAAGAACCTCAAGTTGTTTCTTCAGTTGCTATTGATAATGTTTCTACTTCTTCTGATGATGATCAAGCTGAAGATCAAGTTATTGATCTTGACAGTGACAATGTTTCATCTCCCGAGTTAGGTGAACATTACACTAACTTATTTGATAATGTTGTTGTTCCTGAGAATCCCAATCTTCGGATTCATGGATATCATCCACAGGAAAACATCATTGGAGAAATTGATGTGGGCGTTCGTACACGTCATCAAGTTGCTTCGTCAAGTGATAATAACATATTGTGTGCTTACACTAACTTACATTCTTCGAGAATTGTAAATCTTGCTAAATTCTCTTGCTTTCTATCTCAAGTTGAGCCAACGACAGCTCGTAAGGCACTTGAAGATCCTTCTTGGGTAGAAGCTATGCAAGAAGAATTACAGCAATTTGCACGTTTGGGT
The DNA here is from genome assembly GCF_021521415.1 of Bidens hawaiensis. Taxonomy (NCBI): domain Eukaryota; kingdom Viridiplantae; phylum Streptophyta; class Magnoliopsida; order Asterales; family Asteraceae; genus Bidens; species Bidens hawaiensis. The sequence goes on along the minus strand of NW_027492861.1, from coordinate 261,026 downwards.
GTTTGGGATTTAATAGACAAACCTGCTAGAGTCAAGAAAGCCATTCCGACTAAGTGGGTATTTAAGTGTAAGAAGGATGATCGTGGGGTAATTATGAGAAACAAAGCACGTCTAGTGGTGCAAGGTTTTCATCAGCAAGAGGGTATTGATTACACAGAGGTATATGCTCCAGTTGCAAGATTAGAGTCGATTCGAATCTTCCTGGCATATGCAGCTTATAAGAATATCAAGGTCTATCAAATGGATGTTAAAAGTGCTTTTCTCAATGGTGAATTACACGAGGAAGTGTTTGTTTTACATCCTCATGGTTTTGAAGATCCTGATTATCAGGACCGTGTTTACCGATTAAACAAGGCCCTATATGGTCTACATCAAGCCCCGAGAGCTTGGTATGGCACGCTCGCCGACCATATGTCTGATAATGGCTTCAAGTGAGGGATTGTCGACTGCACTTTATTTCATAAAACTGTTGGTGACGATCTTCTCCTAGTCCAGATTTATGTCGACGATATTATTTTTGGGTCTACAAACAACACATTGTGTAAGGAGTTCGAGAAGTCCATGCAAACAAAGTTCGAGATGAGCTCCATGGGAGAGATGAATTTCTTTTTAGGGTTGCAGGTTCACCAGTCTGCTCACGGAATTTTTATTCACCAGACTAAGTATGTGAACGACGTCTTGAGCCGATTCAAGATTTATGCCGGAAAAATCTCTTCTACTCCTCTTCTAGTAGGGCACAATTTATCACCGGATGAATTGGAGGATACCGTTGATCCGACCCTCTTTCGTGCCATGATCGGTTCTTTAATGTATTTAACGGCTTCTTGCCCTGATATTATGTTTGCTGTTTGTCTTTGTGCTAGGTATCAAGCAAGTCCACGAGTGACTCACCTAGCTGCAGTCAAGAGAATTCTTCAGTATTTGAGGGGAAATCTAGACATCGGGTTGTGGTACCCCAAGGATGATACTTTCGATCTTACTGCCTACTCAGACTCAGATTATGGAGGATGCAAGATCAATTTCAAGTCTACTACAGCGGGATGTCAATTTTTAGGAAACCGGCTTATTTCCTGGCAGTGTAAGAAGCAGACAACGGTCTCCACTTCAACCGCCGAAGCTGAGTATATTGCAGCCTCGATTTGCTGTTCCCAGGTTTTGTGGATACAACAACATCTTTGCGACTACGGTTTGAAGTTTCTTACTACTCCTATTTTGATTGATAATTCTGCTGCAATTTCTATTACAAAGAATCCCGTACAACATTCGAAAACGAAACATATCGAAATTCGATATCACTTTATACGGGATTGCTTTGAGAAGAAGTTGATTGATCTTGAGAAAGTACATACTGATTTTCAGAAAGCCGATCTGTTTACTAAAGCTTTTGACAAAACGCGTTTTAAATTTTTGCTTGATTTAAACGGATTGAAGACCCTCACTGATATCCTTAAACAAGGATGACTATCTTTATTTTCTGTCATATTTTTCTTTTAAAATTTATTTTGGTTTTAGGGGGTGAAAATCTAGAAAATACAAAAAGAGTGTGTTTTTCGTTTGTATAGATAAAATCCAAATACATTAAAAAAATTTCAAAATTCAAAAATATTGTGATTTCTGTTCTTTAATGTTTTTCTTTTAAATATTTAGAAAAACCAAAAACATTTTAAAATTTTGAAAAACCAAAAAGAATGTGATTTATGTTTTGTACAGAAAAATCCGAAAATCCAAAAAGATTGTGAAGTTTATTTTGTTTATAAGAAAATTGAAAAAGACAAAAATATTGTGTTTTTTTAAGTTTGTATAGAGAAAAACCAAAAAGATTTTTGCAGGCGTTTTTAGATTATTTTCTCACTGAAAATTATGTCGGTTATTTAAGTTTGTGAAGCATGCTTGCATGTCTTGGTCCTATTATTCACTTGTGAATTGATGGTTAGCCATTTATTTATAAACTTAAGTTAACTGGGGTGATTAAATTTATTTTTCTTTATTTTATGCTCCTCAAAATTTTGAGTTTTTGAAGCAAAAAGAGAACATGATAGTACATTGATTATCTTGACCCCAAATCTAGCAAAAAGTAAGCTTAAAAGACTGTGTGCTTAATTGCATTGGTGCATTGGTAGGTCTTAAAACAACCCAGTAGAGTAAAGTATGTGATATAAACATAAAGAAACGCCAAATTGAAAGGGGTGTTAGTCTCTAGCAAAAGTCTCGGTGAGGATGGCAGAAATGTAATAACCAGTCATACTCAAGCCTTATATTTGTTGATCACCAAAAAATAAAATAAAGCAAATAATAAGCGTTAGGATTCTGGACACTGTGAGTCTTTATGCGGCTTAATCATCTGGGTATTCATAGGCATGAATATTTCACTCGCTTTCAAGAAGCAAACCCAAAGTCATTAAACTTGATCACCGCTGTACTTCGTACAATCTAAATTACTGACTTGATCAAAATCCGCTGTTAGTCATACAATTGTTCCTCCCTTGCGTGCGTCTTAATACCAATAAGAAACGGACCCCAGGGGATACAATGTATGTAAGCCGACAGATGGACTCGTGCATACTCACTCACAGTAAAGGAAACTTGATGCATTGCTCAAAATTTCAAAATTGGTATAAAAAATTTTGATCAACAATATAATGGTTTAAGTCAAGTTGGGGTGATTTGGCAAAAATCACCTTAAGCTTGAACTGAGATTAGAGGCTGATAGTTTCTAATATTCTGTGCTTTAATTGAACAAATTAATCATATCACAAAAATACTTGAATGTGTGTTATTAGATTTATGTGGATAACAATACCAATGACTGACTTATCGCTAGTCATAATATCGCAGAAATATAAAACTGTGATGGAAGGGCAATTTGGTCAATATGATTCTCTGCTCAAACTCGACAAAAATACAAAATATATGTACTGTTTTTGATAAATCATTGAAAACCACAAAAAGATTGTCTATTTTTAATTGTTCGGATATTCTTTTGTAAATACATTCTTTATTTTTTATAAAATACCAAAAATATTTTCGTTTTTCTTTGTACATATTATTTTAAGTTATGTTTCGGAAAATGAAACGTTTTTAAGGTATTTGGTTGTCGGGATAAAAAGATTCTCGATAACCTAATTTATTTATTTTATTTAATTATTTAATTCATTTAATTATTTAATTTATAATTAAATAAAAGATTTTTTAATTAGAATCTAATTCGTTATTTATGGATAACGAACTAGGTGATTCTTTAGCGAACTAACTTTTGGTTCGCTCACCTAATTCGCTTCCGCACTATGTAACGAATCATCCCTTCGTTATGCATATTTAACGAATCAAGCCACGAATCATTTTTTGATTCGCTAAATGTAACGAATCAGGAAGTGATTCGCTAACCTAAGGTAACGAATGAATTAGCGAATGGGCTAATTCGCTAACTTTATTCAAACGAAGTGCCTACTTCGTGCCAGCTGTACCTCGGGTTGTGTGCAAGGTTATATAAGACAAGAAAACGAACAGTTCTTCACTGTTCACCTTCTTCCTTCACCTTAAAGTAACCTTATTCAAAATTTTCTCTGAAATTTCAATCGTCACGTGTTGATATTTCTAAGATATCTTTGGATTTCTAAGGTATAGCCGATCATGGCGATCTAATTTTCGTCAAAAATGGCTAAGATTTGATAAGTAAATTTTGAACTGTTAAGGGTTTAAGGGTTTCCGAGTTTATAAACCCCATTTCGGTATAATTTGTGTTGACATACTTGTTAATTTAGATATCATTGTGATCGGATTGTGATTTCGATACCCTTGGTGGACTCTAATCAACATTTGATTACTGTTTGCTGGGTTAATTATGTGTTCATGGTCTCGGTGTTTATGTTTAGTTAGTTTCACGTAGGTATTTAGAGATGTTGAGCCTTAATCTCATCGATCTTAGCTTATGAGCGTGATTCCGAGTACAACGAGATCATTATCTCGATGGTTCAACGATAGTTATGGCCTAATTGAATCCGGGTTTATAATGTTGACGGTTGTTGTTCTTCCTGATTTTGACCTTGACTATGCGAGTCAAAGAGAAAGTCTTAATTTTTGACCATTCGTTAATCTTAGCGAATTGGGACTGTTTCGTGTCCAATTCGTAAGATCTTACACGAACTAGCTAAGCGAATAAGATGTTACACGAATCAGATATGGATTCGCTTAAAATATAACGAACTAGAGTTTAGTTCGTCAAAATTAAATAGTAATTCGCTATGTTCAGTTCGTTAAAGTATTTACTTGATAGCGAATCGCCTGATTCGTTATCTTATTGTAACGAATCAGTGTGATTCCCAACGAATGACATTTATTAATTAACTTAATTTCAATATTCATTTAATTTAATTAAAGGATTTAAATCGTCTAATACGCGTAAATAGATTAATTACACATATCTTTTAATTATATATATATACACCATCTATAGATATGTTGATATATTTTGATATCTCTTCTCATATTCGATTTTATTTATACAGTAAAACATGGCTGATCAAGAACAACAAAATCAACCAACACTAGAACAACCTCCACAAGATCAACAAGATCAACAAGCTGAAGTGATCTTATTGCCGTTTGATAAAAAGCACAACATTTGTGCTTATGTTGATCAAGATGTGACTGATTTGGAAACGTTTTGAGCTATGTTGACTTTCTTAAGACGTTCAAAGATACACTATGCAATCACTGCTAACTCTAAAGTGTATCTTAGTATAATCAGGCAATTTTGGAACACGGAGGAATATGTTGAGGCAGATAAATTGGTTCGAGCTACAATCAATCAGATTCCAATTACGATTGATGTTGAGGTTATTCGTCGGGTACTTCAATTTGACGATAATGATGATAACTAGAGTGAATTTGACAGGACATTGGTTAGAGGTTTATTCACACGCTTGAACTATGGTGGTGATATTCATAAATCTATGCTAAACAAGAACGGGTTGTGTCCACCATACAAGTATCTGTTGCATGTTCTACTTCATTGTATGAGTGGACGTCGTGGTGGGTTTGATGAGTGTCGCCTAAGTTTGCAGTCGGCGTTTGTTGCCCTAATCATGAACAAGCCCTTCAACTACTCAGAACTCGTCTTTGATCATCTGAAAGAACAGGTTTAGCAAACTCTACAGTCAAAGAAGTTCTTGATGTACCCTCGCTTTTTACAGCTAATTATTCAGGACTTGATTCCCAATTTGGATATCAATCATACAAGAGTGAATGATGTACTTCATCAAGAACACATGACTGCTGATACCGTTCATCGTATGTTAATTTATAGAAAGGAGAAACCACAGGATAAACGGATGATTAGTCATATAATCAATCCGAATTATGTATGTCCTCCTAATGAGCGCTGGATCCACGATGATTCGGATTCCGAGCGTGAAGGGGGAGAAGGTGGGAACGGTGATGGTGGAGATGACGACGGTGATAATGATGGGAATGTTAGTGCTGGTGGAGCTGGTGAAACAGCTCTTAAAGAACAACAGGATGCAGTTGATGCTGCTTTAGCTGCCACCATTAAAGCTCAACTAGAAAGAAAACGAAAAGGGAAAGCGGTGGCAACTGGTGAGCCATCGAAAAAGAGACGTGTTTCTGAAGGAGCTGGGGTGGTTATTGGAGTACCACCACCACGTCAATCAACTCCTCAAAGCTCAGCGGTGCCGCTAACTACTAGCACTCCGATGCTTACTTTGACGACGACGTTGGTGTACACGAGAGGCTCGGTCTTATTCCTCAAATGGCGTTAACCGAGATACCGAGACCTCCTGCTGCATTGTCTACAGTATCTCCTACTACATCAATGAGACCTCTTCCTCCGTCAACAACTACTCCTCCTCCACCTCCGCCTAGTGATTTCTCATTCATGAGAATCACTCGGCCTCAAGGACCTGTTCAACCTGTTCATCCGTCCGTATACAACTTGCCACCAGGTCGTCAAACTGAAATGCTGCTAAATTTTCTACATCTATATGAAAATCAAATGGCAGCTGACCGTCAAAATCAAGAATGACTCATGGAGAATCAACGACGAATGATGAGTTATATTTCTTTCTTTCAGAAGGAGATTAAGTCGTTGCGTACGATTGTTGAGTCTCAGGGGGTGAAATTAAAGGAATAGGAAGAGTTGATTTTACATTTAACTTGTAAAGAAGATGCCCTCAAGAAACTCAGGAATGACGACGATGATCCTGACGAATCTGGTGCAGAAGGTGAGCCTAAACAATCGCATGGTTCATCCTCTGGTGCTGATGTTAGTGGCGGTGATGATTCGAGCAAACAAATTATTATTTATCAAGATCCAACAGCTGCCAAGCCAATTGAAATGATTGCAGCTAACACAGTGATATTTGTTGATGGATCAGGGGTGGTTAAGAGTGTGGTGAATAGAGATGAGTTAGAGGTTGGGGAGTTTGTAAAAAGATCGTTGACACGGACGCAAATTTCGATTCTGCTTGGGCTGAATGACGATCAGTTGACTGCTTTAGAGACTGAGCCCGATGTCGAAGTGATAACTGAGGAGGATTTGGAAGTTGATCTGTTGTTTACGAATACGGATTTTGTTTATGAGGATGAGGAGATTGAGATGGAGGATGTGACTGCTGATGAGTACCTGGACTTGTATCAACACACGAACGTTGATCAAGGTGCTCCGGTATTTCAAGAAGAGGTGTTTAAAGAGACTGAGGATGAATTGGAAAAGGTTGTGCAGCGAACAGTACCCTCACTCAAAGAAGTGACTGATGAGGACGTAGAAAGATGGTTCAAACGTCATAAAGTGGGTAAAATTATCAGTGCTTATCGTTATGTAGATCATGAAAGAAAAGATACAGCTGCAGCTTGGGTTAAAGCAAATCAAGTAATCACCTTCAAGACCGTTTCTAAGGTACATGGTGATATTGTCTCCTGGCTCCATGATTCTGACATTAAAGTATGTATAGTCAAGTGGGAAAAGGGTGTCCAGTATTACGAGAAGATAATGGATGTTCTTACATTGCCGCGGTGGGATGTTCGTACCCTCGCGAGACGTCCGTTTATCAATCGTGGGGGATACCGAACAGCTGAGTGGTTTCACCAACACTTACTATTCGAGGTCAATCAAGGCTTCAAATTCTTCAAGCCCCAGGTCCCAAGACGTAAGTGCATTGACGAGATTGATCCAAGGACCGGCTGGAAGAAACTTGTCTTGAAAGTGAAGCCGCCAAAGACGATGAAAAAGGTTTCTGTGAAGACAATGCCTCAAGATCTTTATCTGTCTTTCAACCGTTAGTACTATGACAATCGTACTGGCGAGGCCGTTATTGTTCGTGGTCGAGGACTGCAGACCGAGCTCATCAAGATAATCGACCCGATGTGGTTGGTTAATTTATCAGAGACAGACAATGATGTGCTACACAGGAAGCAGATTTTGATCGAGCGCCAAGAAGATTACGACCTGGCTATACAATTCCAACGAGTCGTTCGTGTGTGTCATGAACATGGAATTCATAATTGCAGAGTCTGGCTGTCCAAGCGCTTCAAATAAGTTAAAGACAAAGAGCTCAAGACGAGGGGGTGTCTGTTAGTGCATGGTTTTGCGTCTTGAGTCTCTGTATTTATCGTTAACGTTTTTGTTTATTATTTAATGTAATAATTAGTTTATTTAATAGCCAGTTCGCTAAGTTAAAGGCTAGTTCGCTAGGGGATGTTAGCGAACTAGCCAAGTAATGTATTCCCTCCTGATTCGTTAGGGGATGTTAATGAATCAGGGGGTGTTTCGCTAAGCTTATGTATGTAACGAAGGGGAAGCTGGTTCGCTAGGGGATGTTAAAGAACCAGATCACCTTCTATATATAGTGAACCATGTTCACTGTTTTATAAGAAGTTTTGGGAAAATAGTTTTTGTGAGTTAATTAACGAATGGTTGTCCAAATTCTCTCTCATGCTTCACCTAATATTATACAGATAACATTTTGATAATATACACATACATAACACTGAATCGATGTTAATTATGAGCTAGATCCTTAATCGTATTAATAGTATAGATACAGATCTGAGATCTGTTAGTTGTAATTGTTATTGATACGGGTTCCAACAACAGTTCTGAACCAAAACTCCTTGGGAGGTGGGGGGGGGGGGGAGGGGGTTTAGGGTTAAGAACATTATATGTGGTGATTTCTAAGAGATGATTGAAGTTATTCCATCTATGGATTTCGGGTTTGATGTTGTGATGGTCACCCAAACAATGAGTGGCTAATTTTCTTTGGTTCTTCCCAGACGTAAGGTTTTATTGTGAAGGAATATGTTAATGTTCTTTAATTTCTGGAATAGTAATTTAATCATTCGTGCTTAGTATTATTATGATGTTTGTGTGATTTTTTTTAGTTTGCTAATATTGTTTGATTTTTATTCTTATCCATTTGTTTTTGGTGTTGTTGACAATCATAGTGGGAGGGATTAGGGTTGGATATGTTACTTGATCATCAGGTGACAACCTCGTGTTCTAGTAATCCGAGTACTTTGTCCTCTTTTATCACAAACAATTGCACATACATGAATCATGTCCTTGTGGTTCTATCCAGTTGAACATTAACCTTAGTTATTCATAAGAAACCTGAGTCCTAGGAGGAACACTCTTTCTCTTAATCGTTTACAAATTTTTTTAGTTATTTGCAATTTAATTTCAGTACTACAAATCAAACAAACAAAACTTTGAGATTACTTTTCTGTATATTTATTTTTAGTTTCAATAATTTACAAACTACTTTTTAGACGCATTTTCCATAAACTTCCTGTGTTCGATACCCATTTGTCACTAGCTATTTAGTGTAGTTGGGATATTTTTTTCGGGACTTCGACCTCACGTCATATTTTGGTGTCAACGTCTTTATAGGAACCTTATTCAATGTACAAGGCAACTTTACATTAAAAATCAACTTCCTCCAGCCATTGCGCGGATGTATTTCATCCACATACATGCGTGTAGGCACTTGATGCTTGAAAAACTTGAATCCATACTTTACCTTGTGATGTAAATGCCTATAGAACCAATCAACCATCTGATTGTCACCTATGTTCATGAAAGGTCTATTGGAAAGTGTACGAACGTCCCATCTCCACATCAAAAGCACGTCAGCAATACGACTGAAGTATTGAATTCCATGCTCCCATTTCACAATACATACCTTAAGCTTCGAGTCTCACGAGATAATGTTACCCTTTACCATCTTAGCAGAAACTTCTTCATTTGATATGATGATTCTCGAGCCTTCAACTGCTTGTATTCTTCGGGTTCTGCATATCTCAGAACCTCGATGATCTTGTTCTTTTTCAGCATGTTATGATTGAACATATCATCAGAAGTTGTTGTCTCGGTCTCGAATATTTATCCTTCCCCTTTTCTTAATGTTTATTCTTCTTCAAACATTCTTCTACTACTTTAAAGTGTTTAGTGGTAAAAAAACATAATCCCATCATCACCATTATTAGCTTGAATGTACATATCAGGGTATTCCTCAGCAGTCACATACTTCATCTCAACATAATCATCATCATCATAAGTTGTATTACCAGTTGGAACACTCTTATGAAATCGTACGTCCTCACTAGCTATCCTCGACCTCCACATCCTCCTGTCTTTCCAACTCATCAACTGCCTCTTCCTTTAATTAAGCAGGATAGCAATATGCTTTTTCGTCAACAAGTTATCAACAAACTCACCCTCTTCTATCTTATTAGCATCCAACATGGTCATCATAACTCCCCTATCATTCATAAATAATACCATGTTCACCTTAAGTGTATTCACGGGTTGCATATTAGGGGAATCATGATTAACCACTAACTGCTTCCCTGAATCACCCTCAGCTGGAGCACTACTGGATGCCGAAGTACCACCTGGTTGCTGATCAACACCACCACCAGCTCCCAGATCCTTATCTTGATCATCATTCTTCAACTTCTTAAGAATATCTTCTTTGCATGTAAGCTAATGTATCAACCCGTCATGCTTATTTAACCTCTCCTCCTGAGCAATAAATAGGGCTCTCAATTCTCGGTTCTTTCATTGGATATAATGTAAATGGCTCACCATTGTTCTCTGATCAGCTCGTATATGCTTTTGAAACAATTTGTCCACAGCCATTGGATTCTCTTGCAAATGAATCAGATTCAATAACTGCAACATTTTTTTGTTGAACTGGCAAATTAAAGAATGTAGCCAACTGCATTGAACCCCCGGGTTTGTTGAAAGACATAAAAGCATAATCAGGTCTCTGCATTGCTTGCGCTAATTTAAATATTCCCGTTATGTACCCTAACACTTGGCCCCATTACAACCCATGGTAAGTCCTCTTGATTTACACTAGTGTCTAAGCATTCATCAGGTTGAGGTTCAATAGTAACACAAGCTTATTATAGTGGATTTGCACAATTGCATCTGGGTGTACTGGCACATCATGCTAGCTTTGAAGAAGTTATTGAGTCGAGAGTTCATGAGGGGTGTGTTGCATGAAAGAAAAACAGGAAGCATGTTAGGTTTGGTTGAATTTCTATGTTAACTAAATATGAATGTGTTATTAGTGCAAATATGAAACACATGGGAATAGGGTATGATTTGGGACCCTAATCAAGATGGGCTTTGTTGGAATGAGTTAATGTTTTAAAAAAAGAGTGAATGAGTTGCTTGAGGGCAAGCAACGGGTAAGTGTGGGGATGTGACGGGTAGTTCGTTGAAAAACCCTTAAGTTCTAAAAGAACATTAATAATCATACACTTAATCAGTTTATTTTATGGAATTGGATGACTATGGTGAAATGTTATTTCAGGTACAAGATATGTAAAATAAGTGGAAGTAATGCATTGGAATGAAGCTAGACAAAAAGGTAAGGTCGGAAGACAGAAGTTGAAAGTTTACTAAGGATATTAGTGGCTAAAAAGATCTCCACCATAGATTACGGTAGCCATTGTAAGTGATGTGTGTGAATATATATATATATATAAATTTACGTAAAAGTTCCACACAAATCGGGTTTTAAAATAGGTTTTCACCTACAACTAAACCACACACAAAAGGCAAGTGTACCTATCGTTTATAATTAAGTGTCGGTAAGAACTGAGTATCGATCCATGGACACTGCAACTTTCTAGTACTAAATCTTTGTAAATGACCAACTGAACAAGTAGATCTTAAGTTGAATTTTAATTAACTAAACTAGCATACGATGAACACAAAGCAAGTAAATAAGCAAGAAATAAATCAATCCAACAAACTACCTAGACATGAATCCACTCTACTAACATGACAAAATGGCAATGATATTGCAAAACATCATGAATCTAAACATAAATACTAGATTTCAATAAAGCAAATAATACTAGCAAATAATCATCATGATGGGTTTACAATCAAGAGATAAATATAGACTAACTTGTTTGTCAAAAAAAAACAAAGTTTCATAATCAAAGGAAAGCTAGCATGAACAACATTCTAACCACCTAAGATTACACTAAAGTAGCCAAATTCATGAAATTAATATCAACTTATGAAACTTTAACTAGCAAGTCATCACCAAGTCAAGAATCATAACAACACTCATCAATTCTCCAATATTATCAATAATATTATAACCAAGTTAATTTTTACTAGTCACTCCTAACTTAAATGTAAAAAAAGAATATGAACATTCAAAGTTTACAAACAAACATTTAGAACATAGTCTTCCAGCATGAATGCCTAAACATTTGTAAAACTAACAAGATTATGTAACTATAACAAGCATGAAAACCATCAATATCAACTTATAAATTCAATCATATTCTTGAAAGAAAACCACTTTATCAAAATCATGCATAGATAATATATCACATTAATAAGAGTTTCAACATTGTCTAGATAGCATAACCATAAGGCTTAATACAACTACAATCAAACTAGAAATAAACTTACAAAACATGTTCAAGAACAAAGGAATGCAAACTAAGATCAAGCGAAGAATGGAATGATGGATCTCGAGGATGGTGGAAGCCTTCAAACTCTCAAGGAACACACAAAATAATTTTCAATAGTTGAGAGAGAATCACCAAGGCTCCGCATACCAAAATGAAGTGAAAATGAGTGTTTATAAGCTTCTGGAAAAAGTGCACGGTCATGCACAAAAAGTGCATGGTCGTGCACCGATTTGGTAACTCAAACTTTCACTTTCAGCTGCTCAGAGTTGCAGGTTCCAAAAAAGTGCAATGTAATGCACAAAAAGTGCACGGTGGTCAATGTCAAAGTTCACTACCATGCAAAAAATGTGCACGGTCGTGCATTGCCGGCACCAGCTAGTGCACTTTCAAAGTTGATCTGTCTTGTTCTCGGTATCGGATAGTGCACGGGCTCGTCTCCTCGGAAGTGCACAGTGGTGCACTAAAAGTGTATGATGGTGCAGTTTCACTTTTGGCACGGTATCAAATGTGCACGGGTTCCAATAAAGGTGTACCAGCATACCCATAAAGTGCATGATGGTGCAGTTTCACTTTTGACACGGTATCAGATGTGCACGAATTCCAATAAAGGTGCACCATCATACCCATAAAGTGCATAACGGTGCATTTTCTCAACATGTGCACGGGTTCCAATAAAGGTGCACCATCATACTCATAAAGTGCATGATGGTGCAGTTTCACTTTTGACATGGTATCATATGTGCACGGGTTCCAATAAAGGTGCACCATCATACCCATAAAGTGCATGACGGTGCATTTTCTTAACATGGTCATGCACTTTATTAGCATGGTCATGCACTTGCTCAGCATGGTCATGCACTTTCTTAGCATGGTCATACACCTTTGGCAGATTCTTGATTTTTTGTCCGAAAACCGACATCTTTTCGTCGTTTCTTTGTCGGGCGGGCGCCCGGACATGCAAATTCATAAATAACTCAAATAAGTACTAAATACAATGAATTTTCATGGAGTTTTACCAAAACAAGAGGATAACTTGATTCTAAAAGGTGTACACTTTGTGTTACATCAGTAAGCTACGATGACATCTGAAGAATAAACAACACGGTGGGGCAATTTTTGCTCACCGTAGGAAATTTAAAGGCCATCGTAGCTTACGGTGGGCCGGACGCAGGAATTGTAACCAAACTTATTAAGTCGTTTTTGGACAAATTTTATGTTATCTTTTTCATACTTTTCAATTGGAGACGACTGTAGGGCGATTTTGAGGTTCCAAAACAATATATCGGGTGTTGATTCATATGAACACTATAATCGAAGGGATGACAAACCAAATTATGCTTGGCTAAGTTTTCTTGTGTTTTCCCTCGGATTGTAAGGTTTCGTTTTGAATGTTTATGTTATTTCTGAGATAGTAGTGTAATCTTTATGATTTCATTGCGATGGTGTTTATGTATTGATTGATAAGTTGTTAGTTTTTTTTATTTCATTTTCTGAACCGTCATTTCTTGGTGCCATAGGCAATTAAGATTAATCAGGAGGGATTTCGCTTTTAGTTAATTGATCACCTTGCGTTTTGTAATCCAAGTACTTAGTCCCCATTTATCACAATCAATAGAATAATCACAAACTATGTTTTTATAGTTCATCTCCGATTAAACCTTTATATTAACATTCATAGAAACCTGAAACCAAGGGAGAGTATATCCTTTCGTCTTTGATTTAATATCTTGTTAAACGCTTTTAGTTCTTTTTAGTTAATCAAACCAAACAATCAAATCATTGAATTTATTTTCTTCATTTAGTTTTAATTTAGTTACTTTACAAAGCTACTTGGTAACACATTTTTCACAAACTCCCTGTGTTCGATACCCACTTATTGCTATCTATTTAGTGTAATTGGTTTATATTTAAGTGAGTTGCGACTGAACCATTACTTTAACGAATGAGATTTTTACCATTCAAAATCCATTAAATTAACCATCAAAACAAACATTTTGATGTATTTCACCTTACATTTCTATAACTTTTACCTTAAAAGGTCATAAATTAACCTCTTTAACTTAAAATCGTGGGTAAATCTTTCCTTTTTCAAACTTTAATTCACATAGCTTGGTAATATAAAATATATCGCAGAATTTAAAATCTTTTTGGCTTTTCAAAAGTTTAAATCAAAACACACCAAAAGTATTTTTGATATTTTTTACATATTCAAAACCAAAATTAAATGGAAACTAAAATTTAAACTACAAAAGAAGTACATATTTTTATGAGTTTGACCAAGAAATCATATTGACCAAGAATTCTGTCCATCACAGTTTTATATTTTGGCTTTATTATGACTTGTGTTAAGTCAGTCATTGGTATTATTGTCCACCTAAGCCTTATAACAAATTTTTTAGAAATTTATGTGATATGCTTTTAATGTTCAATTAGGGCACTGGATATCAGAAACTATCAGCCTCTAATATCGCTTCAGGCTTATTTTTATTTTTACAATGTCACCCGAACTTGACTCAAACCTTAAAATCAGTAGATTAAAATAGTTTTCAGTTTTTACAATAGCACTCTTGCAAATAATCCCTACTACAATATATACCCCAGTTATCAAGCAATACCTCGAGTTCCTTTCCCGTGGATGAGTATGCATGATTTCGTCTATATGGCTTACATACATTGTGTCCCTTGTGGTCCGTTTCTTAATGGTAATAAGACGCGTGAAAGGGGACAACGTATGACTCACATCATGGTTTGATCAAGTCAGTAGTAAATTTGTACAAAGTATAGTAGTGATCAAGTTTAACGACTTATAATGGCAGATAAACTGCGGGTTCGCCTTTTGAGCATAATAATATTCACCGAAATGAATACCCATATGAGAAACCACATGAAGATCCAATGGAGTCCAGAAATTTCGAAACATCCCATCAATATAGGATTTAAGGCCATAAGACCATACATCATTGAAGTTTTAACCATTAACTAGAAGCCTTAATCAATTTAGTTTGTAACGATTTGGTAATAAAAATGATTTAAGGCTTGAGTATGACAGGCTATTACATTTCTGCATTCATTAGCAAGACTTTGCAAGAGACTAACACCTCTTTCAATTTGGCAATTTTTATGTTTATATCACATACTCTTACTTACTTGTTTGTGTAATACCTTCCGATGCACTAATATAATTAATCAAAAAGTCTTTTTCGCCTATTTCTTATTGGATTTAGGATATAAATGATCAATGTACTATTATATTTCCTTTTTGCTACAAAAACTCATTTTTGAGGAGCATTTTTCAATGTTTTTGACTTTTAAAATATTTGAATGTTTATGGATTTTATTTATTCAAATAGAAAACACAAAATATTTGTATTATCCCATTTTCTTCCCCTTAAAAACCAAAATATTAAAGAAAGAAAATAACCAACAACAAAACTTTACAAAAACCAAATAAAATGATTAACCGAGCTTTTGAATTTCAGCAAGAGATTTTAAACCATTTAAACCAAGCAAAAAGTTATATATTATTTTATCGAACATTTTGATAAAAATGAGTAGTGAGCGGGGTTCTTCGTTATACATATAGCAACATAGTTATCAATAAAAATTGGAGTAGTAAGAAACTTCAAATCGTAATCCTGTAAAATATTTGAATGTTTATGGATATAGGATATGTAAAATATGTAAAATATGGATATAGAAACTTCAATGAGTTTGTTTAAGACCTACCGATGCACTAATATAGTTAATCACAAAGTCTTTTTCACCTATTTCTTATTGGATATAGGATATAAATGATCGATGTACTATTATATTCCCTTTTTGCTACAAAAACTCATTTTTGAGGAGCATTTTTCAATGTTTTTGACTTTTAAAATATTTGAATGTTTATATATTTTATTTATTCAAATAGAAAACACAAAATATTTGTATTTTACCATTTTCTTCCCCTTAAAAACCAAAATATTAAAGAAAGAAAATAACCAACGACAAAACTTTACAAAAACCAAATAAAATGATTAACCGAGCTTTTGAATTTCAGCAAGAGATTTTAAACCATTTATACCAAGCAAAAAGTTATATATTGTTTTATCGACACTTTGGTAAAAATGAGTAGTGAGCGGGGTTCTTCGTTATACATATAGCAGCATAGTTATCAATAAAAATTGGAGTAGTTAGAAACTTCAAATCGTAATCATGTAAGTGTTCTAGGATCCACAAAACCTAAGAACAACAAATCGAGGCTTCCATGTATTCGGATTCGGTGGTTGAAGTGGGGACTGTTGTCTGCTTCTTATACTGCCAGGAAACAAGACGGTTTCCTAAGAATTAGCATCTCGCTATAGTAGACTTGAAGTTGATCTTACATCCTCCATAGTTGAAATTTGATAAAGCGGTAAGATCAAAACTATCATCCTTACCCGATGTCAGGATTACCAATCAATTAGTGGAAAATACGCTTTACAGCCGCTAGATGTGTCACTCGGGGACTCGATTAATACCTGGAACACAAGCAAACAACAAACAATAGATCATGCAGTTAAATACATTAATGAACCAATCATAGCTCGATAAAGAGTTGGATTAACAGTATCTTCCAATTCGTCCGGTGACAAATTGTGACCCATAGGAAAAGTAGAAGGGACTTTTCCGGCAGTTATCTTGAATCGGCTCAAGACAAAGTTCACATATTTGGCCTAATGAATAAATCTTTTGGCTTTAGACTGGTAAACCTGCAACCCTAAGAAGAAACTCATCTCTCCCATCGAACTTATCTCAAACTTTGTTTGCATCGTCTTCTCGAAGTCCTTGCATAACTTATCGCTTGTTGAGCCAAAAATAATATCATCCACATATATCTGGACTAGAAGGAGATCATCTTCCATAGTCTTATAAAAGAAAGTACAATCCACAGTCCCTCGTTTGAAGTCACTATCAATTAAATGGTCAGCAAGTGTGCTGTACCAAGCTCTCGGGGCTTGGTGAAGACCATATAGAGCCTTGGTCAATCAGTGAACATGCTCTGGATAATCTAAATCTTCAAAACCAGGACGATGCTTCACATACACCTACTCATGAATTTCCCCGTTATTAAACGAACTCTTAACGTCCATCTGGTATACTTTGAAATTCTTGAAGGAAACATAGGCTAAGAAAGTGCGTATAGCCTCCAATCTTGTAACCACATCATATACTTCAGTGTAGTCCATGCCTTCTTGCTGATTAAACCCTTGTTCAACCAACCTTGCCTTATTTCGCACAATGACCCCACGATCATCTTTCTTACATTTAAATATCTATTTAGTCGGGATAGCATTTTTCACCCGATCCGGTTTATCAATAAGATCCCAAACACCCAATCTTATGAACTGCTGCACCTATCTTACATTGCTTCTATCCAAGACAGATCTTGAAGTGCCATAAGAACACTTGTTGGTTCTATTTGTGATAAGAAACAGGTGTATCTGGTTATATTCATGATACCCGATGCATGCATGTCCGCATATGCACACAATACATTGTCATCGCATACATTAGTAACTTGCCATCGCATACGAACTCCTTCATTCACATCACTGATGATATTTTCCTGAGAATTATAAGAATGAATCTGAAGTGTCAAATTCTCAGGAACTTCAATATTGTCTTGAAGATTGGTGACATTTTTGTTAGCCGCTTGATCATTCAAATATTGGGAAGAGTCTTCAACTTGCATCTCAGGAGTATCCTGCGTTTCAACAAATGGGGCGGAGGAAGAATCTTCAAAGTCGCCATCATCAGAAGAAATAGATACATCATCTGATGCGTCTGGTTGATCTTTTACTCGATAATTAGAAGATCTTGCTATGGAAAACAACTGTTCTTCCAAATAATAATGAACCAAGTCTTTGTTTTGTAGATCAACCTAAGGAGTGAATGAATTAAATAAACCACCATACTCGAACATCCAATCAGGTCCCTTGCCGGTAGGTGGTGTAGTTTATCTCTGGCAATCAACGTGATACCATTCCTCTACACACCCATGAGAGAAGTTAAATACACGTTTCTTAGGTGACACATACCCTAGAAAGTAAACCCTTAATCGTATTCTCTTCAAATTTACCCGCATCTCTTTTTAACATCGTGCAAGGACACTCAAATGGTTCGAGAAATTGAAGATTTGGCTTATGGTTATTAAGAAACTCATAGCTCATCTTTTTGAGATTTTTAACCGTCAGTTTAGGATTCAGCGTATAACATGTGGTATTCACAACGCCGTTCCAAAATTGATCGGGAAGCTTAGAATCCACCAACATTGTTCTATCCGCTTCGATTAATGTCCTATTCTTTCACTTAGCTACACCATTATGTTGTGGCACATATGGAGCACTGTATTCACGATGAATTCCCTTTTGAATATAGAAAAAGTCAAACATACTATTCTTGAACTCCGTGCCATTATCACTTCGAATGCTTCTCACATTATGTTTATAAAGTAATTCGATATTAGTGATAAAAGTTTGCACAAGAACTGGTGTATGATACTTCGTGCTTATAAATAACACCCACGAGAATCTTGAATAGTCGTCGGTGACAACCAAACATTAAAGATCTCCAGCAATACTCAGACAGTTTACTAGACCAACAAATCCATATGAAGTCGTTCCAAATTAGTATCAATAGAGTTGATATGCCTCAACATGTGTGATTTCTTCTTTAGTTTTCTCTTTTTGCACGCAACACAGTGATCGGTTAACTTGAAATTCTTTAATGCTACACCATCACCAAATCATTTGCTATAAAATGATTCATTTTGCAAATGTTGATGTGACCCATCCGTCTGTGCCATAGGATCGTGTCCTTCTCAGTTGCTTTAGAGATGAAACACATTGTTGTTGAATACTTTAAACGCCATATCAAGCACATAGATTTCATTTATTTGAGGTGATCGCATGATAACCATGTCCTCGGGAATAACAAATCCCGATTTGAGAATAACGTATTCTTTATCAGTGAATAAAGTTTCATACTTTTTATCACAAATATGTGAAACACTCAAAAGATTATGATCCCTTTTGTCACAATAATTTACTTTCGCGAATGTAATACGACCATTTGATACTTCTCCATCCTTGGTAATCAATCCACCTTGATTCCCGTAAACGCAACATAACTCCCTTGTATATCTTTAACATTTGTAAGAAAATTAAGATTGCTGGTAATGTGTCAAGAGCATCCACTATCCGTAATCCATTTGTCTCTTGAAATAGTGTTGGATGAACTCTGCGTAATAAGTAGACGATTATATCAAAAAGGCAGCACAGACCTCAGTCTTGGGCTCTACTGTGATGTTTCCTTTCAGCATACATTAAGCTTGGGTTTCCTTGTTGGAAGAACATCAGGAACCATACTCTCACTTGATTCCTCTTTTATGTTATTCTGGTGTGATGGATGAAATTGAAAATAAGACAAAGGTTTCTTTGACTTTCATTTAAGATACTCATAACGAATCGCACTTGAATCTACATTTTTACAAATCGGTTTTACATTAGGATCGTAAGAATTAAACCTAACCACTTTTCTAGGGTTAAAATCATGTAACATGATATGTGAATCATTAACCTTGACTTGTGAAGGTTATCTTTTCAAGATACTTTTAACCAAAGGAACTTGTTTTCTAATTAAAGGTTTTTCATTTGATCTTACCTTAGATTCACACTGTTTTGCAACATGCCCGCGTTTACCGCATGAGAAGTGTAACACCCCCGGCTTTAAGCGGAATACGCCCGGGTGTAACGTATAGATCACTCATAGCTCGTACACTATTAAAGCGACAATAATAATATTTATTTTATTTCGTAACATAACAAGTACACAATTATTCATAAATAAAAATAACATGAAAACACATCATCAAAACTATAAATAAGTTCTTTATTCAAATAACCTAAGGTATACTAATGATCTTCATCCTTAGCACGCCATCGATTCAACATGTAGCACATTGAAAATAATAGATTTGTCAACAATTATGTTGGTGAGTATTCATAAGTTTTTCATATACATATACATATATATATATATATATATATATATATATATATATATATATATATATATAATGCGCTATTCAACTTTCGTAATGCAATAAATATTTAAGAGTAAAGTAAATGAAATCAATAAATGTCGTCCTCCCATTCCTTTAGCCGAGGTTGTAGTAATAAGGGAAATGAGAACCACCTTACGAACAACCGAAGTCATAACGTTAGACGGCACATGTTTGTCCCGTCGGACCCTCCCACTATGTGTATGCGTTTGCGTAACTTCCACCATAAGAATAGTAAACACGTTGCAAGCAAGTTCACGTTTAATCATAAACAATATGCAAGAATAATATTCACATGTACGCTAATTGTGAATCGGTTTATAAATAAGCACATAACTAACAAGATAAAACTTGTGACATGCTACACCCCAAAATATTAAAAGCGTTAAAATGGGGTTATGAATAACTCACTTGGAATACGGTAACGAAGAGATGGTGACGATTAAAGCAACTAGATGGTTTCGCGAGAAGTCCCGATAATTTGTCCTAGTTATAAGGTATAAACAACATAAATATCTAAAGTGAAAAGAACGAACTAAACATGAATATAAAACAAAAATAGGTTCATTATATATTTGGGGATATGTGAATTATTAACCTTGACTTGTGAAGGTTATATTTTCAAGATACTTTTAACCAAAGGAACTTGCTTTCTGATTAAAGGTTTTTCATTTGATCTTACCTTAGATTCACACTTTTTTGCAACATGCCCGCGTTTACCACATGAGAAGCATATTCTCATATTAACGAATACTTGTGGTGACAAAATAGGTTTGTATAAAATATCAGGTTGAAAAGATACAACCTTTACATTAGAACTTGAACAAGCCATGTTATTTGCCTTTTTATTTTTATAAAGATCTAGATTGGTGCAATTTGTAACACTTAGAAGTGTATCCAACCCATATGATTTCACAAATTATATAGGTTTTATCAAGTTTGGTTTCTGTTTCACTTGTGATTTGTTAACCATTTTTTTACTTTTCAAAGGCTCTTTCCAGTTCTGTCAAACTTGATGTTTCATCTTGAAACACACTTTCTATTAGCTCAGGTTTCACTAAACTGAAAGAGATATCTTTTTCATTGAATACTTTATTCACCCCTTTTAGTTTATAATATAGACCTCTTGATACATTAGCATTCTTAACAGGATTAATGAATTTCATCAAATCCTGATCAGAAATCACGGGTTTTCCTGATGATTTTTCTTTCTCATTCAAAAATTTTGAACTATAAACAACTTCTTATAACTTATGTGGTTCACATAGAATATGATTTTCACGAGAAATATTCTTATCTTTATTAATCATATGTGGTTCATCGACTTCTTCAACTAAACCGTCACAATCATTTTCGGTGAAAACGATATTACTTTGAACATGAGATATTGGAATTGAATTTTCATTAACAATTTTAAACCATTTTCTGGTTAAGATTTCTTCTCATTGATTACATTATTCACAATCACAGGAGGATCAACAATCAATGGACTATGACTATCATTTTTATTAAGATCTCATGTGTTTGGAATACTTGTATAATCATTATGGAAAGGATGGAGGAGGAATTTCCATAAATCCTAAACCTGTTTTACCATTCTTTTGTTGAATGTTGTTTACTTCAATGATTTCATTTAATAGAAAAGAATAATTTCTGAATTTACCAAGTTTATTTTTCAAATCCATTATCTCATTTCCAAGCTTAGTGACGTGGGTTCTCAGTTTTAGAATTTCTTGAAACAGATTATTTATCATGATTAACTTTACAAACATCTCTGCTTTCAAGTCATGATTACTAACCGACAAAGCATTAATCTTTTTTTTTAGATTTTTCTTCTATCTCAACTACTTGTCGGTAGTTATCATGAATAATCGTAAATCATAAACAGGTTAATCATTGTGGTGACGTAATTAATCAAGTTTAGACTTAAATTCACCACAATGAACACACTTTTGTTCATTAACAACGAATGAACTTACATTAACAGAATCACCCGGCACAAAGTTTAAAGACTTAGAACTATCCGAGTCAGTCTCTGATTATGATACATCACTTTCATCAGTAAGCTGATCACTTCAAATTTCTCAGTTGGCTCAAATAATGCCAAATTTGCTTGATAACTCCCAGCATTTCCCAATAACCTTTGAGACCAGTCAATTCCTTCTTGAGCAACCAAAGCTTGTGCCACACTTGGTAGCAGATTCAGCTCCTTGTGACTTCTCCTTGGACTCAAAGTTGTGCTTCTTGTTTGAACTTCTTTCTTTAGTCCGGGGTACAAAATATTCTATATTCGGTTTGTCACATTTCTTGCCGAAATGAACGAACTCTTGGCAATTGTAGCATTTGACTTTTAACTTATCTAAGCCAATCATTTTGTTCATTGTAGGCAAGTCTTTTCCCGTACTTTGAGTTCACGTTTTAACCTTCCTCACGATCATTGCCATACTCCACTTTATATCTATCAACTCAAGATCATCTGGATCAATCTGATCATAATCTTCATGTTTTAAATCACTTGTAGCAATCTTGCTACCCACCAACTACTCATATGATGTCATGAAAGCACATGATGTGCATAAAATGGTATATAAAAATTTAGTAAATAATGACCAAGCACAACGAGTAATAAAAACCTAGAATACCCTAAACCAAACCACTAGCAACAGGCAAGTGAACCTATCGGGTGTAGAATAGCTATGGGAAGACCGAGAATATCGAACCCTGGAGATACTTATTAAATTAACGAGACTAGTTCTAAAAGCTAATTTAAGTAATAATTAAGAAAATATATATTTTTGGATTTTTATTTATTTTATTTAAAAAATAATAACTAATTAAACTAATTACTTAATTAAATTAAAGTGAACTAGAAAATTAAATTACCGAATAAGACTTTAGCAAATTCAAATGAGAGCAAGAGTTACCTAGGAAAGGAATCCGAATTGTGACGACTCGGGCTTTTTTCGGTTACGGGAAAATGCTATGGGAACCGGGAATGTGAAGGTATGAAGCTCTAGGAAACTTAATGGATCCTTGATCATTCTTAAGATGTCACCTAAAAAGAAATCATAGAGATCATGTAAAAACACCGGCTTATTAGTTCACCTGTCAGTTCACCAACTATGATTAATTACCCTAGAAAACAGCTAACCCGTCGGTTTCACTATCTCAATGCACCTAAGTACACGGGGTGGTCTATGAACAGTCTAAAGGACACAGGTAAACCATAAACAAGTTGCAAACACACAGTAAACAACCCTAACATGCAACCTATAATCAAAAGACATTTAATCAAGTAACATGTGAAACATTCAATCAAGCACAAGTTAAAAGTTAATACGAATGAGACACATCCAATAACTATATTCAAGACTTTTAATTAATCAAATCCCATAAACAAAACAAAAAAAAACCGACAAGTCCAAAACATCATCACAAGCCAAGATAACTAAAAGAGTTTAGCCAATAACCATGTTCAAGAACGACACTAAAATAAATATAAAAGAGTTCATCGAAAAAAAGATATAAATAGGTTCAGCTACTAGCCTGGTAGCTTAAATTATTTGACTTGTATGTCTAGTAGCTTAGATTAATAGAGGAGCTTATGTGCTTGCTTAAATCTTTAATTCTCGTGACTTTTAGAGCAACCTGTATGGTAGCTTCTTTAATTCAGTATATCCGAAGACTTTTTAGACCAACTTGCTTGCTTCCAATTATTTTTTTCCTTCTCTTTGAACGAATTCTTACTTTGACTTGCGGTCACCTCCAAAAGGAATAATAAATAATACTCCCTTCTTCCATCAAACTCCCAAATAAATATATCTGCTCAATACTCCAACCTAAACATCTTTGTGGGGCCTAACTTGCTTTACAAGTGATAATTGTCGACATCTCTTTGGGCCGATCCTAATTAATTATTTGAGCCAACGTGATTAGCATATTGTATGCTTCTTCAAGTTAAATCTAAGCACATCACACCATTTATCTTTCCCTTCGTTTAGTTCACTGTGAAAACAAGCATGTATTTAATAATTAGTAATATCATACATGAACTAAAGACCAGACAATTTTTTTTTCTCGACATTCACATCTTTCATTCATCGGTTTTAAGTTTAGCAATAGTATTCAGTTTTAGCTCGTTGTTTCATGAAGACTTAAAAAGGAGTAATACTCTATAAAACAACCTTGAAGTTATTCAAAAGTGTAGGAAAAATTTATTATATTTATATGTAATTTAGATCACATCATATATCCCCACACTTAAACCCTTTTTCGTCCTCGAAATTTATATAATGCAATGGAATCATAATTCAAGATCGATCTTTAAAACATATAGGTTATCTTTTAAGCATAGATAAATGCAAAAACCGCGATTGCCGATATTTTTGTCCACCAAAACCCAGCCACCAGCCTATCAAGCCCCCAATTGCATTAAGCGTTTTAAAGTTCAAAAGATACGGCTACACCTACCCCATCTCAGACAAAGAGAACTAGAAGAAATAGAGTCGAAGCAGACTGGTTCGACAAATCACCATAAGCCAACGATTTGTTGATGGTACTAAGTAGATGCACTCGGTGGAATTTGATGGATGAATGGTCATGTGAAGGCCTTACGAGCAATTCCTAAATATTATTGGACTTTGTCCTATAAATCCCTAATTTGATACTTATTGACTAAGAACCTCGAGCCCCAATAGTGTATCCTCAAAGTTACTATCCCTTGGTAAAACGTAAAATCTCAGCCCCGTCTAGTATGTGCATCTTTGGCCTCTTTTACTAACTTTAGAGAATGATTCTTTGACACTTTACAATACATAACTTTTCACACTCAATTGCTTTTTGGAACAACTTTTCGGAGTACACTTTCAACACATACTTTTTTTTTTCTTTTTCTTCGTTTTTTTATATCGCCCTAAATATATTACTATTTTCTATGCTCGTAAAAAGATGGACATGTGGTGGTGTGATGGTTTGAGTGCATCTAAATCTTACCATCTGAAAGTTTTTAGATTATGGTAATCCTCCCTAAGCATCGAAATTCGGTTTCACCGTTTTTCAAATTATTAGATATATAAAATCTGCTAATGAGGGCTATCAAAACTAGTTGGGCCTAACGACACATCCCAAATTAATCTCATATATAATAGTAGTTTTAAAAGATCAACCTTAAACAATAATATCATTTTCCATTATTCGCAAAAGAATTTTTGGGACATTTTTTTTAAAGTTTTTCAAAAAAAAATTTTCGTTTTTTTATTATAATAATAATAATAATAATTTTTTTTTGAATTTTTTTTTTTCAAAACTAAAAACGTCAATTTCCCATCCCCACACTTAAATTTCGCATTGTCCTCAATGGAAGATAGGAAAAAGACAACAATAAAGCATAAAGAAAATAAAATAAAATAAAATAAAATAAAACAAAGTATAAAGAAAATGGAACAGACTCCCCTGGTAATATGGCAGTGATCTTCGTATGTCATGTTCCGATAAAGCGAACGTATAGCATTTCATTCGCGGCCACAACTTTTGGGTACCCTCTACAATTAAATAAGCTAGAACGCCCCCGTCCGAATGGAGATTGAGTACGAACGAAAGTATCCAAACCTGCAAAACAAATCTCAAAGCACCTAAAGCAGACATCAAACAGACTCTAAAAATTAAAACCGACTCAAAATACAAAAATAAAGGAAAAAAAATAAAAAGTATACAAACTCTACACTCGGGTATTTCCCGAGGCCCATCCCTCTCAAGCAATCAAAGTAGGGATATTGAGGAGAAATACATCTTCCTCGACCGAATCAACTGACCCACCAATATAATGTTTTAACCTATGGCCGTTCACTTTCCACGCTTTTCTCTCATGATCAACTAACT
Source organism: Bidens hawaiensis (assembly GCF_021521415.1). Lineage (NCBI taxonomy): Eukaryota > Viridiplantae > Streptophyta > Magnoliopsida > Asterales > Asteraceae > Bidens > Bidens hawaiensis. The sequence continues at coordinate 235,108 of NW_027492861.1, read as the reverse complement.
CAACTGCACCGTGCGGGAATGCCGCTTTCACCGTATACGGACCAACCCATCTCGATCTAAGCTTACCGGGAAATAACTTCAGATGGGAATTATAAACCAACACCCGATCCCCACACTTGAACTCTTTCACCTTCTTCAGCTTCCGATCGTGCAACGCCTTTGTACGCTCCTTATAACTTCATGATCTAGCGTACGCCTCATCTCTCAACTCCTCTACCTCATGAATTTGGAAATACCAGTTTTTCGCAGCTTGGGTAAGGTCAAGATTAACAGATTTCAACGCCCAATATGCTCTATGCTCTAACTCAACTGGTAGATGACACGCTATCCCGTAAACCATCCTAAAGGGCGTGGTCCCAATAGGCGTTTTAAATGCTGTACGGAAAGCCCAAAGTGCATCATCTAACTTGTCGGACCAGTCCTCTCGGTTCTTGCTGACAGTTTTCTCCAAAATACGTTTCACTCCTCGGTTTGCGTTCTCCACTTGCCCGCTCGTCTGTGGATGATAGGCGGTGGACAACCTATGGGTGACTCCATACCGTGCAAACGCCTTCTTCATCTGGGCATTACAGAAATGTGTGCCCCTATCACTGATCAAGGCCTTGGGAGTACCAAACCGACTGAACAACCTCTTCAAGAATCCCACTACAACTCGGGCGTCGTTAGTGAGCAAGGCTTGAGCCTCAACCCACTTGGAAATGTAGTCGATAGCCATGAGAATGTATCAGTTCCCTCTAGAAGAAGGGAACGGACCCATGAAATTAATGCCCCAAACGTCGAAAATCTCACAAACCTGAATAGGGTTTTGGGGCATCCCATTACGGGATGAGATGTTACCATTGCGCTGACATGCGTCACACTGTCTGAAAAACTCGTGCGAGTCTTTGAAAATCGATGGCCAATAATAGCCAGAATCTAGAACTTTCCTAGCGGTGGAAGACGAACCATGGTGGCCTCCAGTTAAACCCTCATGACAATGCCTAGGAATCTCATGGCCCTCTTCCCTACTCACACACCTCCTCAACACTCGATCGGCGCCTACACAAAACAAATACGGTGCATCCTATATGTAGTGGCTGGCGTCTGCGAGAAACTTCCTCCTCTTCTGATAACTCATGCCTTTGACCACTACTCCTTCGGCCAGATAATTCGCAATGTCGGAGAACTATGGCAGACCCTCCTCTTCAAAACTTACGTACAACACTGGCTCTCTCTCTCTCAAATCTCACCCACACCATCATCAACGAATCATGAGGAAACTTATCCCCGATGGCATCCTCTCTAATCTCCTCTCTCTTCGTATCCTCCAGACGTGATACGTGATCCGCAGCTACATTCTTCGCTCCCTTTTTATCTCTAATCTCAACGTCAAACTCGGAAAGCAGGAGAATCCATCGTATCAGGCGAGGCTTGGCATCTTTCTTGGCGAACAGGTATCGCTACGCCGCATGATCAATATAAATGATGGTTTTTGACAGCACGAGCTAAGAACGAAATTTGTCGAACGCGAAGACTACTGCTAGAAGCTCCTTCTCAGTAGTCGTGTAATTCTCCTGAGCATCATTGAGGGTCTTACTTGCGTAATATATAGGATGGAAGTGCTTGTCCTTCCGCTGTCCAAAAACAGGCTCGACTGCAAAATCACTAGGGTCGCACATGAGCTCAAAGGGTAAGCTCCAGTCGGGTGCTACTAAGATATAGGCGTTAACCAACTGCCCCCTTGAGAAACTCAAACGCCTTCAGACAATCAGCATCGAAGTCGAATGTGACGTCCTTCTCTAGAAGGCGAGTCATGGGCCGGGTGATCTTAGAAAAATCTCTAATGAACCTACGATAGAAACCCGCATGCCCGAGAAAACTACGAACAGATTTCACACTAGTCGGTGGAGGAAGTCTACTGATGGTGTAGATTTTAGCTCTGTCCACCTCAATACCGTCTCGCGAAATCTTGTGGCTGAGAAAAATGCCTTCGGTCACCATGAAGTGGCACTTCTCTCGGTTCAACATCATCTTCGTCTCTATGCACCGCTTCATCATCCTCTCAAGATTAGAAAGACATTGATCGAATGAGTCCCCATATACTGAAAAATAATCCATGAAAACCTTCATGGAGCTCTCGATCATGTCCTGGAATATCGCTACCATGAAACGCTGGAAAGTAGCCGGAGTATTACATAACCCGAAAGGCATACGTTTGTACGCGAAGGTACCGTATGGGCATGTAAATGTGGTCTTTTCCTGATACTCATGTGCGACCGGGATCTGGAAATAACTTGAAAATTCATCAAGAACAGTAAAATTGTCGTCCCGAAAGACGCTCCAACATCTGACCAATAAACGAAAAAGGAAAATGGTCTTTCCTAGTAGCGTCATTAAGCCTCCTATAGTCTATGCACACCCGCCAACCTGTGACTGTCCTAGTCGAAATAAGCTCGTTACGTTCGTTAGTGACAACTGTCATCCTCCCTTTTTTGGGACGACCTGAACGGGACTCACCCATGAAGAATTGGAGATGGGATATATCAGGCTTGCGTCGAGGAGTTTGATAACCTCCTTTTTGACCACGTCCAACATGTTAGGGTTGAGCCTCCTCTGAGGTTGGATTACATGCTTGTACTCATCCTCATTGAGTATCCTGTGCGTGCAAAAGTTCGGGCTGATGCCCTGAATGTCCATGAGTTTCCACGCAATAGCCTGTTTGTGTGCCTTAAGCACATCAAGCAACCTTGACTTCTCATCATCCATCAACTGAAAAGAAATGATGATGCGTAAATCAGCATCATCGTCCAAGAAAGCATACTCCAAATGAGGATGTAGCTCTTTAAGCTCGAGGGACGGTGGTGCCTCAATTGATGGTCTCTCCTTCGGTCCCTCGGTTCTATCGGCAACCGTGAACACCTCGGAGTATTCAGGAGGTGAGCTAACAAGAATGCTTAGGTTGTGCTCCGGGGGAACATCAACCTCGTCCTCCTGATTAAGCAAATCTGCTCCAGATATGTAGTCAAGACATCGCTCGAACTGAGATATGAACGTGTCAAGAAAGTAAACGGAATCGTCCTGACTACTAGAGTTTCTCATCGATTTGACGACATCGAAGGTGACATTCTCCTCCCCTACACGAAGTGTAATTTTTCCGTCGAAAACGTCAATAAGCACTTTAGCAGTATGCAGGAAGGGTCGTCCCAAATTGAGGAGGACCTGATCGTTAGCCTCCATGTTGAGAATAACAAAATCCACGGGGAAAACGTATTTATCGACTTTAACGAGTACGTTTTCCATGATTCCCCGCGGATATTTGACCGAACGGTCGGCCAAGGATAAACTCATGGGCGTCGGGACCGGCTCACCAAGATCTAGCTTTTGATAGAGAGAATATGGCATCAGATTTATGCTAGCACCTAAATCGGCCAACGCGTAGCTCTCAGTCGAGCTGCCAAACAAACACGGAATCGTGAATTGTCCCAGGTCTACTAATTTCTCCGACAACTTGTTCTGGACTACCGCAGAGAATTCTTTATTTAGACATACTATCGAAAGTCCCTCCAGCTTCTTTTTATTCGAAAGAAGATCTTTTAAGAATTTGGTATATTTTAGGCATATGCTGGAGTGCGTCGACAAACGAAAGATTGAATTTTAGCTATTTAAACATGTCCAAGAAATGTCCATATTCCTGCGCATACTTCTGCGGCAGAAGGCGAGCAGGATACAAAACTTGAGTAAGATCGACTTCGGGACTCTTCTTATCTTCAATCTTCTTCTCAACAACTTTCTCTGCAGGAGACTCACCGTTTGACACGGTACTTGTTGGGACTCGCCTCTCGTGCGGCCTCACGGGAGTCTCCATCTCTATCTCCTCATCCACCGGCTCCTTATCATCAGCCGACGACTGCTCTCGATCACCTCCTCTGCCACTGCGGGTGGTCAGCGCCTTCAACTGTGCCTTCGGGTTAAGCTCTGTGCTGCCCTGAAACGCTTTGACATGTTTATTAGGTAGCATTTGCTTCATCATCTCTTCCACCTTTCGAGACATCTCCAAAAATGACGACTGTTAGTTCTTCAATAGGGTGTCGTGCTCAGCCAGTCTCTGTTGTGTGTTATTATCTCTGTCAATACGGTGAGAAAGCATAATGGATTGCTTAGTTAGAAGCTCCTTAAGATCCGGATTCACACCACTACCCTTTCCCGCACTCGAACTCCCTGCTGCCTCTGGGCCACTAACCTGAACCTGCTCCTGCCAAAAACCCAGAGCATTACCTCCCGACCTCCAACCATAGTTGGAGTTATTTCTCCAAACCAAGTTACCGTAGGCATTCGCTTCTCGATTCTGATTTCCCAAGTAGTCTACCTTCTCCTGTTAATCGACCGGACAATCAACTGTATCGTGCCCTCCGCGACATATTTCGCATTTCTGAGCGATCTTCTACAATTCTCGGATATCCTTCTTTATTTCCTCTAAGGCAGCCACGATGCTAGTATCATTCGAGACTTGATAAATGCCTCGAGCGGAAGAGGTGGTGGTTTTAGAAGTACCTTAGGTGGACGACTCCTGCTATTCGGCTAGGGCGAAACTCTCAAAAACAATGACTCACACTCATCTATGTCCAACTTCTCTAACATGTTTCCTCCTACTGACGCATTGAATCTCTTCTGCATCTCAAAGTTCAGCATGTTATAGAATTTCTCGACTACGGCCCATTCGAGCAGACCATGCTGGGGGCATCTACTAAGCAGATTATGGAACCTTTCCCAAGCCAAAGAGTATGGCTCGTCAAGGTCCATGCAGAAGGAACATATCTGATTACGAAGTAGCGAGGCTTTAGATGGCGGAAAATACTTCTTAAGGAATTCATTTTGAAGATTATCCCAGGTAGTGATGGACCCAGGGGGAAGGTTTTCCAACCATGATGAAGCACGACCCTCTAGAGAAAATGGAAAAAGATGAAGGTAGATAGAAGCACGAGTGACGTTGGCAATATTAAAAGTGTCGCAAATACGAGTGAATTTGTACAAATGGCCAAGCGCGTCCTCGTCTTCAAGTCCGCGAAATGGGGAAGAATTAGTGATGGAATTCATGACGTTGGTCGGAATCTGCTAGTTATTAGCATCGGGCATCGCTGGACGTGTGATAGCAGATCGTCTCCCCATAACTCCCTCATTCGCTCTCGAGTGAACCGTACGCCTAGGGGGGTTAGAGTCACCCATATCTAATTTAGAATCAGAAACGTGTACCTTTGTGTAGAGCACGTGCAATCTCTCAAAACTCCCTATGGCGCTCATGAAAATCTCTCTCGGGTTTGTCAGAAGCAGTGAACATTGGTGGTCCAAGTGAACGTGTACGTCGCATACGCTGAAAAACAAGTAAAATAATGAGGATCCAAGCATATCCCTAAAGCACACACGTTACAATCGAGGCACAGATAGCAATCAAGAGCAAATAAAAAACAGAACTAGTTAATTAACTTATAACGAAAACTAAAAACAAATAAAAAGCAAATAGAAACTAGTTCGCTATTACCAAGTGTCCCCGGCAACGGCGCCAAAATTAAAGTGAACTAGAAAATTAAATTACCGAACCAAACCACTTGCAACAAGCAAGTGAACCTATCGGGTGTAGAATAGCTATGGGAAGACCGGGAATATCGAACCCTAGAGACAATTATTAAATTAACGAGACTAGTTCTAAAAGCTAATTTAAAGTAATAATTAAGAAAATATATATTTTTGGATCTTTATTTATTTTATGTAAAAAATAATAATTAATTAAATTAATTACTTAATTAAATTAAAGTGAACTAGAAAATTAAATTACCGAATCAGACTTTAGCAAATTCAAATGAGAGCAAGAGTTACCTAGGAAAGGAATCCGAATTGTGACGACTCGGGCTTTTCGGTTACGGGAAAATGCTATGGGAACCGGGAATGTGAAGGTATGAAGCTCTAGGAAACTTAATGGATCCTTAATCACTCTTAAGATGTCACCTAAAAAGAAATCATAGAGATCATGTAAAAACACCGGCTTATTAGTTCACCTGTCAGTTCACCAACTATGATTAATTACCCTAGAAAACAGCTAACCAGTCGATTTCACTATCTCAATGCACCTAAGTACACGGAGTGGTCTATGAACAGTCTAAAGGACACGGGTAAACAGTGAAATTAAGGCAAAAATAGGCAAACCTCCTATCAGATAATTTAACCTAAAACCCTAACAACGCAGACAAACCCGACAACTTATCACCCATCGGATATTTAAGTAGGTAAGAATATAAACTTCTAATGAGATGCCAAAAATCAGTTTCTATGGTAAATGAGCTCAATAAACCATAAAAAAGTTGCAAACACACAGTAAACAACCACAACATGAAACCTATAATTTAAAGACATTCAATCAAGTAACATGTGAAACATTCATTCAAGCACAAGTTAAAAGTAAATACGCATGAGACACATCCACTAAATATATTCAAGACATTTAATTAATCAAAATCCTATAAACAAAACCCAAAAACCGACAACTCCAAAACAGTCAACAAAACATCATCACAAGCCTAGATAACTAAAAGAGTTTAGCCAATAACCATGTTCAAGAACGACACTAAAATAAATATAAAAGAGTTCATCGAAAAAGAGATATAAATAGGTTCAGCTACTAGCCTGATAGCTCAAATTATTTGACCTGTATGTCTAGTAGCTTAGATTAATAGAGGAGCTTGTGTGCCTGCTTAAATCTTTAATTCTCGTGACTTTTAGAGCTACCTGTATGGTAGCTTCTTTAGTTCAGTATATCCGAAGACTTTTTAGACCAACTTGTTTGCTTCCAATTAATTGTTTCATTCTCTTTGGACGAATTCTTACTTTGACTTGCGGCCACCTCCAAAAGGAATTATAAATAATCCTCCATTTTGCAGTCAAACTCCTAAATAAATATATCTGTTCAGTACTCCAACCTAAACATCTTTGTGGGCCCTAAATTGCTTTACAAGTGATAATTATCGACATCTCTTTGGGTCGATCCTAATTAATTATTTTGAGCCAACGTGATTAGCATATTGTATGCTTCTTCAATTTAAATATAAGCCCATCACACCATTTATCTTTCCCTTCGTTTAGTTCACTGTGAAGACAAGCATATATCTAATAATCAGTAATAGCACACATGAACTAAAGACCAGACGAATTTTTTTTCTCGACATTCACAATTTTCATTCATCGGTTTCAAGTTTAGTAATAGTATTCAATTTTAGCTCGTTGTCTCATGAAGACTTAAAAAAGAGTAATACTTAATAAAAAAACCTTGAAGTTATTCAAAAGTATAGGAAATATTTATTATATTTATATGTAATTTAGATCACATAAGCACACATGAGGCAAATTGATGTTCAGCCTCTTTCATGTTCACATTCGGTGGTTGTGAAGTTTGAGGAACCGCACCAGAAGAAATGCCATATCCCGATCCATGAAACATACATTTGTATTAGATTCACTACCTTGTGGAATCTCTTGATTAGCGTGTGAGTAAAAATCAGTGATTGGAACAGAAGTGTTGTTCAAAGGAAGTGATCCTCCATACGGAGTTGTATCTTGATTGTCTTTTGAATTCTGAAATTTTAAATCATACTCCATTTCTTCCAGTTTCTGCACAAACTCCATTGTAGTAAGATCTTCATTCATGAAGAAACCATTTCCTTTAAAAACTAGCAAATAAGTGGAATATGAAGAAGGTAGTGCATTCTTCAAAATGTCAATCTTATCACTCTCATTAGGAGGCATTGAGAAAGTGCTTATTTCAGCAATTAAATGACAAAATCTAGTCAGCATTTCAGTCACCGCCTCCCCCTTCAAGAGATAAAAGTTTCTAAACTGAAATTTCAGCATAGATATTTTGATGTCCTTGGTATTTCCCATACTTCTCATTCTCAGATGTTGAAACAAAGAAGCACACACTTTAATACTCCTGACTTGATGAAAAATATTTTCCGATAATGCCATTGTCAACGTAGAATAAGCCCTAGTTTCAATCTCGTAGGTTCCTTTTCTTTCTCAGTGTATCCAGTAAAATCATTACCAACTAGCAATGGTTTATAGACAATGTCCAAACTTTGCATCCAGTATGGATGGATAGATCTAAAATGAGCTCTAAACCCCAGTTCCCATTTAAAAAATAACATAATTTCATGAGCCTCAGAAATTTAGTGTGAGACCCGATCTCTGAATCCAAGTTCAACATTTGCTGCATGAGAGCATTCTGGGAAGCAAGAGCATAAAAGTTGCCATTTTGAAATTGTAAGGGTGAAAACTGTCAAATTTAAAAGATTAAGGTATAAACTGACAATCTGAGAAATTTGAAGGTGACAAATGGGTGAATACTTTAGTAAAGAATGTGGTGTGTTTGTGTAACGAATGAACAATCACGGATGTGACTATTCAAACGAATGAAAACGTATACGAATGAGTTTAATAGGTAACGAAGGTGATTGAAATGGTACTGTTCACACGAATGAGACACAACGAGTGACTTATACGAATGATACTGTTTAAACGGGTGAACAATAACGGATGAGTGTGTAATGAATAAGACATTGTGTAACGAATGGGTTGTTAGGTTGTTAGACAGCTGACAGAAACAGTTACAACTGTCTAACGCATGAGATCAAGAAAGTAACAAATGTGCACTCATATCTTCAAACTTTTCCAGATTCAAACTACCCATCCAACCACTCAATCAACTCGTATCACAATTCCGAACCACCACAGACCAATCCAAACACCAAAAACAAACCAATTTCAGTCCATTTTGACCAAAATCTCAGTCAAACTCAAACTCGTTCCCGTGTAAACTGAATTCACCAATTCACAACGAATTAATACAATTAACTGATGTCAATTGTTCAATTGAACATCTCAAAAAATCCTTCCGTCCAATTAACATCTATTATCATGATTTCAACACCAAATTTACTAATTATATACTATTAACATCCCAAAAATCAGTTTTAATACATTTAGTTACGGTTAACAATAAATTGAAGAATCAATTGAGTCTTATATGTATCCTAATTGTAGTTGAATCAGACAATGGCTTTGATACCACTTCAGAGAACATGATCTGATCAAATACGAACATGTATACGTTACAATTTTTTTTAAAAAACACTTAAACCACCACTTATTGTAATTACTTATTTTTCTTTCTTATAAATAAGTAATTGCAATAAAATCTCAAAGAGGCAGTTTCATAAACACAATACCCACTTATTGTAATTACTTATTTTTCTTTCTTAAAAAAATTAGGAATTTAACTTATTAATATAAAATGGTTAAGTTAGGGAGATAAAACTTGGGCTCATTTAAACAAGCTGGAGTCATATTGGTGAGGTAAAAAATGAATTAAACCCATGAGTTGGGTCAGAAAAGCTGAAGAGATGTAAAAAAGAGAAGATTAGGGTTTTATGGATATCTTCAAAAACCAGTCGCTATATGCTCACACTGCTAACTGTATATTTGCTAAGCGTACACCGGAAAATCCGTCTTTTTTCAAAAACACTTAAACCACCGCAGAACTAGAAAAGCGCTATCTCCGGTGAATGATATTCAACTATCCACTCGATTTCATTCTTGGTTCTGTCGGTTTACTGCTACTCCACTCATTGGATCTAGTCCATCGGTGTTTGTGTGTTCGCCGTCATGACTTCGCTGTGACGTTGACGATTTGTAGGTGCAGATCGGACGACAGAGTTCGATAAAAGATTTGGTTATATTTGATCGGATTTTAGTGTAAAAGCGCCAGGGATCGTGAAAAAGAAATGATATTGATTTTGGATCGTCAGGTAACCGCGAGTGACCGATTGTTTTGTTGAAAAATGATGTTTTTATTCATCAGTTTCTGAATTATTTTTTCTTTTAGACTTGAAATTCCTAATTTGGCTATTCTAAAAAAATTAAACACACAACAAATATCCTATTTCATGTGTTGAAACCAATAAAGGAAATCTATATATTTATATATTCAATCTATATTGTTATTTTGCACCACTGATTGAGCCCAATATTGGAAAAAAAAACACTTTTTTATGTATTTTGAAGATTGGAGTGTATAAATGGTGTAGAAGAGCATACTTTATCAGAAAACATCGAAGCTTTTAGAATGAAAAGCTGATAAGGTTTTTGATAGAGACTGGAATCTTTAGTATGCTTTGGCCAAAATAATTTTGTTGCCCTCTCATTCATTAATCCGTAAGCTATATACAACAAAGTCAAACTACAATTTAGGCAATGATTTTGGAGATAATCATGTCAGTATACAATATATATTATTAATACAAAATATATTCTCTAATATACCCCCCCGAAGTCTAAGCGGGAGGATCATGAATTCTTAGACTGGCTCTAAAGTCTTCAAATAAAGCGCGCGGTAACCCTTTGGTGAAGATGTCAACAAACTGGTAATGCGAAGGCACGTGTAAAACCCGAATCTGTCCTCGTTGAACCTTTTCTCGAATGAAATGAATGTCAATTTCAATATGCTTGGCACGTTGGTGCTGAACCGGATTGCCCGAAAGGTAAATGGCACTAACATTGTCACAATATACCAATGACGCCCGAGAAGGAGGGCGTCCTAATTCAAGAAGTAGGTTTCGAATCCAACATATTTCCGCCACAACATTTGTAACCCCACGATATTCAGCTTCTGCACTTGACCGAGAAATTATGGATTGTCTTTTCGAGGACCGGGAGATTAAGTTGTCACCAAAATAAACAAAATAGCCCGAAGTGGATCTGCGGGTGTCCGGACACCCAGCCCAATCAGCATCGGTGTATGACACCAAAGTTGAGATATGACTGCGATGCATGTAGAGACCCTTAGAGATTGCACCTTTAACATAACGTAGAATCCTAAGAAGTGCATGCAGATGACTAGTACGAGGTGAATGCATGTGCATGCAAATTTGTTGCACAACATAAGAGATATCCGGTCTCGTGAAAGTTAAATATTGGAGAGCACCAGCAAGTCGACTATACATGGTCGGATCAGTCAGGGGATGCCAGCGTCGGCACTATGTTTTCCCGTAGTATCGACTGGTGTGTGTGCCGGGTTACATTGTGCCATGTTGGCCCGTTGGAGAATATACATCGCGTAGGTGGACTGGGAAAGGAACATACCATTTGGGTCCCGAGAGACGGAGAGACCCAAGAAATAACTCAATTGTCCAAGGTCCTTAATTGAGAACTCACCTGAAAGGCGTGATAAAATACTGTCTTTTAGAGAAGCCGAGGAGGTTGTGAGAATAATCCCGTCCATATATAGTAGTAAATAAGCAGTGTCACGACCATGAGTGTAGATAAGTAACGAATGATCACACGAAAACTGTGACGAAAACCCAAAGTTGTCACATAATCTGTAAACCGTTGATACCACGCCTGGGTTCATGTTTCAAACCATATAAAGATTTCTTTAGGCGACAGACATGATGGGGCAAGTGAGGGTTACGGAACCCCATAGGTTGATGCATAAAGACTGTTTCAGAAAGATTTCCATGTAGAAATGCATTTTTAACGTCCAACTGGCTAATGTCCCACCCATAAGAAAGTGCGATGGATAAAACCAAACACATAGTTGCCAGCTTAACAACCGGACTAAAAGTCTCATCGCAATCAACTCCGACCTGTTGAGACCTGCCATCACACACATGACGAGCCTTATACCGTTCAAGTGTGCCATCTGATTTAGTCTTATGTTTAAATATCCACATGTACCGAATAACATTCATGTTTGGTTTACGCGGTACTAATTCCCACGTCTCATTTTCACTAAGAGCATCGAATTCATATGTCATGGCACGGTACCAAGTAGGGCTGGTTAAGGCATCAGTTGGGTTTCATGGTAGGGGTGCAAGGTTGGTATGGGTGTTAAGGTTGAAAATACACTTGGGTTTTGTGATACCGGTCGTGCTATGGGTGGTCATGGTCCGGTTCGGGAGAGGTGATGGGGAGTCGGTATGTGAAGTGGTGGTGGGTGAAGAGTATGTGGTGGTAGCAGAATGTGATGTGGTGTGTGGGGAGGCCGTGGGGGTGGTATTATGGGTTGGTGTAGGGGGTGGTGATGTGGGGGAGTTTGGAGACAGGTGGGTAGAAGGTGTAGTGGAGGGAGATGTAGATGTGGGCTGGGTTGGAGGTGGAGTTTGGGCCGAGCAAGAAGGGGACTGTGCCGAGGAAGATGGGGATGTATTAGGAGGAGGATGTGGAGAAGTACATGACATCGGGGATGTGTCGGATGCGAGGTTTGAGTGGAGAAAATCATAATGAGGAGGGGAAGATAGTGTAGTAGCGAATGGAAATGTAGTTTCGTCAAAAACCACATGTCGAGATAAGATAATTTTACGGGTGGATAGGTCGTAGCATTTGTATCCTCTGTGGTTAGAAGAATAACCTAGAAAGACACAAGGGGATGAGCGATTTTGAAGCTTATTAATGTAAGTGGATGGTAGAAGTGGGTAGCAAAGACACCCAAAGGTGCGAAGATGGGAATAAAGAGGGTGTTTTCGGTAAAGAAGTGAGATGGGGGTATGGTTTTGTTTAGTTTTGCTCTGATACCATGATAGATATTGGAATCTTTGGTATGTTTTGGCCAAAATAATTTTGTTGCCCTCTCATACATTCATCCGTAAGCTATATACAACAAAATCAAACTACAATTTAGGCAATGATTTTGGAGATAATCATGTCAATATACAATATATATTATTAATACAAAATATATTCTCTAATAGTTTTATATCACTTACCTATATTATTCTAGAGAATGTAAAGCCTCTAATGTTGTTAGATCTAAAGTATATCGAATACCATAGTTTTGGGTGTTGCTCAATTTTGAGTTACTCTTTTGAATAAAAGATTCAACCCATAAAAGTAAAAAATTTATGCTTGTGAGAGAGTATAGCGCACCCAAAGTAAAAAAAGAAAAAATAGATTGAAAGAATAGGAACGTAAAGATAATGATAATGAAAAGCCTTTAAAGTAAATCAACTGAAAGCCTTCGATAAGTGGAAAAGTAATCGATATTGAAGTGAAATTGGAACTTAGTAAAATTGTAATTTTCATTCATTTATTCATTGACATCATTATATACACACAAAAGATATAACAGAATGTAAAGAAATACAGGAAATACAGGAGACAAAATAGGAATGAATATAAACTTGTATTTTATAATATAATCTTATTTTTTTAATATATTTATTTTTACCAGATCCGTTTTTCCCCAACAAAAATTACACGTTTCCTGACTACCCTGAAAGTCTATCAGACATGTTTAAGCAACATCATTCTTGGAACATGAACCAGAAGACAGACTTGTAAAAAACATCTTCCATGACCATATCTTCTATGCTGACACAATTTCATCTACAATAGTAATAATAATAATAATAATAACCTCTACACAATTTCCATTATTTGATTTCCATACACACGTACTCCCAAAAACTCAACACTTCGACCGGTGTAATTGTTGTTTCAACGATGGATAAGAAGAATGATAAACCGGTAATGGGGATCCCTTACGATCCCAACAACAATAATAATAATCCTTATAAATCCGGCAAGGTCCCTCCAAACGCCATTGTTGGTGATCCCAAAGGTGTCCCTATTAAGCAGACGATTTACAGAGATACTCCTGCTCCCATTAACTGCCCCTTATGTGGCAGCTCCGGTGTCACAAAAGTCAGGTATTTATCGATCGATCTAGAACAAATCCTAGAGCTTATATTTCTTGCACCATGCATGCATAGATAAAATCATTCGGTTATTAATTTTGTGAAAAGTTGATGTTACTTATTGCGTTATTGTCGGATCAATGTAATCGAATCCTTGAAGGATAAACAAATTAGCTACAAGAAATTATATAATCTGTGTAAAAAAAATTAGTGAAACTTGTTAATATTTATATATGAGTTACGTAAATAGTTATTTATGGGTTCGCGTTCTTCTTAATGATCATTCTAAAATAAGCTATGACGTGTCCCTTTGGGGACATCCGATAAAATTTATTTATATATCAAGGCTCAATATAGAGACGAGTACACTCTAATTAATCATTCCATACCGCAACTTTTTCCACGGATAACAAAACACCAAAAAACCGACTAGTATGCTCATCTCCAATAGTGACTATGGAACCCGTGTTGAACACGAATCTCAGCCAATGTTCACGCGTTAGTTTGCTCACTTTCATAGTCAAAAATACTGTTAAAGATCTTGTTGGAGACACTTGGTTTGAATCACTTTTACGTTTATGTAACATTAATTTTAATTTCATGTTATTCTTTTTGTAAGCAGTTTGTACTACATTATTTTCCACAAATAAATAGAGGATCTATATTTCACTTTAACGGCCCCAACAATTCATATGATTAATGGTCATCACCAGTGTTCAAAAACCAGATTGGCTATCAAATCAGTTGCACACTTATTCACTTATTGAACTAGTTGAACGCGCGTTCTTGCATTATAATCATCATTAAATGATAAAATGATTTCTTGTATTGTCGTTCAATGAGTTGTAATTATGTAAATGTGAAGAACTATATATTATAGCCCAACTAATCAATTTTGATGCTTGTTTTTTTACATGGGTAATAGATCAAAAATAAGTCTGGCTGCAGTTGTTGGTTGCATGATGCCATTCATGCTTGGAGTATGCTTTCTTTGTCCTACAATGGATTGCCTTTGGCACAAGTATCACTTTTGCCCTCACTGTAGTGAGAAGGTATACACCTTTTCCTTTCTTTTTAACTTCATTTTTACTAGAAATTGTGGATTTTAGTGTGAAGAACAAACTCTAATCGATGTTGTCGATGCAGCTTGCTGAATTTGAGAAGAATGATGCGTGTGCGGTTGTGGATCCTCCGAATTGGTTTCAAAAGAGTTTTGCTTTGCCTGCATAATCATGAAATATAAGCGTGCGGTAACTCGTTATGTTATGTTTGGATGAGCACTTTGATGTTGAATATCATATTGTGTTGCAAGTTGAGTGGAGGTCAAGTATGATATTGATTAATGTGGTGGTGTTATTTGAACTTGCATATTGTATAGCTTCCTTGTGCTTATATAAGGCAATAAGTCAAAACGGTATTCTTTGATCTTTGAAGTAACTTGAACTTTCAACCAAATTGTAGGTTTGGCTGGTGTTCATTTCACAATACATTGGAAACTGCTTTAATTTTTATATTACCTATGGTATAAATTTATAGAATAAGTTTATCATGTAAGTTAACTAGAATAATGTAAACTTCAATATATATATTTTGTAAAAATAGCTATTTTCTCTAGATGTATATACACATTGACAAAGTGGTATGGTGGTTGCTTGCTAAAATAGTGATGATGATTATGGCCACATAGTTAATAACAGCAATATTGAGGTGAATGAAGTAGATGTTGACATGATAGGGATATCAAGAAGCAAAAGGTTAATGAAATTGAAGGAAAAAGGGAACAAAATGTTGGTGGGTTTCCCCAATTCCATACATAACAATATGTATCACAAACCAAGAGCAGAAAACCACATCACAAACCAAGAGCAGAAAACCACATCACAACCCAAGAGCAGAAAACCACATCACAAACCAAGAGCAGAAAACCACATCACAACCCAAGCCAGGAACAAATGGCGATACATAGGAGCAACCATTGTTACACTTCTTTTTCTAAATATATTAGAATCTAGTAAAACAATACAAAAAAGAAACAATTATCAAACATATGAACTCTAATGCTACAATAAGAACAAGATCATTGGGTTCTTTCTATGAATTTCAGCTCTCAAACAACTAACATTGCTTTTAAGGTTTTTTTTTTTAATTCATTTCAAAATAAATATAATTGTATGAAAAAATTACATTAAAGAGGCAAGTAAGTAGACAACAAGTTGCATCGTAACCCTATTTTGAATAGCAAATCTATGTCAACTAAAACGAAGCTTTCGGTTTTAGGGACCGAAAAATTACTGTTCACGACCAGCTGAACCCTAGTCAAAAAGGCCAAAGCCTCTGAGGTTAGTAAACCGAATGTATCAAAAGAAAATGGGATAAACACATATTGATTCTCTAAACAAGTTCTCTCGTGTTTAGCAACTTTGCCTAATTCCGCCTTCAACGCAGCCTGACCCACAACAAACCAATTCTCATAGTCCAACCAGAGGGGACTCTCTAGTAAGGTCTACACAATCGTGTTTCCCCATTCCCACCCAAACACAAGAATATCAGCTAGCCATAAAGTTGACATTCCTTCACGTGGATATGTAAGAAAGTTCATGGGTCCTCCTTTTTAGCAGAAATTCATGCTCGTTTAAGGACATCACACAGGACATCCCTAACTAAATCATGTTTGCATTTAAATCGGGGTTACTCCTTGCAATGGAGCACATGCTCGCCAAAAAAAATCCAAAAAAATCTTACGGAAAACTGGGCAAGACTCATGTACCGAAAACATAGGGATGATCATCAGTTCGATGAATCAACATCTTTTACTTTTGTAAAAGAACACCATATCTTTCCACGATGTCTAAAACCACAAATCTCTCATAGAAGCATATGACCACGGCTCGGGTCGAAGGAGAAAGGAAGAAAAAGGAAAGAGAAAGTTATTATAATAGAGCATGCAAATGACAAATATGCTCTCACATGGTCCAGGGATGGCAACGAAACCCGAACTCGATAGGAAAATCCGAAACCCGACATAAATAGGACGGGTAATACACGACCCATTAGAGTTTGGTACAGGTTTGTGATTAGTTTTAAAATTTTTCGCGAGTTTGGGACGGGTTTGAGATTTCTAATATACCCGATTACCCGATAACATAAACCCATTTACCCAATTATATACCCGATGTACCCGATATAGCTTATTATATTATATATCTACATATTCTAATAAAGTAAAATAATTGTGACATGTGTCAGTTTATGGTTAAACCTCACAACTTTTTCCCTCCAAAAATCTTAATTGACTCTAATACATGTCCATATTCACTTTCCTTTTACATTTTATTTATATTATATTTACATATTTTTATAATTTTATAAAAATAAATATTAACATATTACTTTACTTTATATTCTAAAATACTATGTGAAATCCAAAAATTAACTACAAACCATGTTTTTTAAATATTGAAAAGAATATATAATTTTAAATGTTATCATTAACATATTTTACTATGTATATTGTTGAAGATTATAAAAAAAAATCGAACACGCTTTTATTTACGAAGTAAATTTTTAAATTATTAAATCATAAATCTATGCTTAAAAGTTGAGCCATTTTTAAAGATCAATCCATTTATCTATTATTATTATTGTAAATTATCATATGAATTTATAAATTATATATATGAGCTTTAAATCTATCAATTTATTTTTTTGATTAATATAGTATATATATACCCATCACTTTTATATATAACAAAGTGTATCGTATTTAATTTCTTGTTTTTTTATTAATGATTGTTACGGGTTTTGTGAAACTTATATTTGGTTTTACAGTAAAAAATTGTTAAATAGATTGTTTGGTAAAAGTTAACTACATTGGGGTCACAATTTGTTATGGGTCAAAAATATATCTAAGTTTTTTAAAAGTTTGAGAATACAAATAGATTTATAGTCAAATTTGTTACGGCTTCAAAGTGTTGACTTGAAATGTCAAACAGATGAATGTTAGAATTTTAAACATGATTTGGGTTTCAAATTTATTTTCAATGACATTTTTGGAAAAAAATCAAAAGGTTTGGGATTTGGTAAATCGGCTATTTTTCTCTCGACTATTAAAACTTAAGAATAGTTAGTGAACACTTACGACATGCCACCCCCGGCCTATCAATGCTTCTAACTTGTATCAAATTTAAAACATTTGTGTCAACATTAACTTTTTTTCAATGGTGATCAGAACGTTGTATGGGAAGCATGCCATGCAAAACTATGCTCAAATAAAGCAAAATATTCACAAAACTTAATGGGTTAACATGTTATTTTTTATGTTGTCAAACTTCTCAAAATATTTTTCATGGTTTAGCTCAGAAAAACATAGTTTTTTGAAGAACATCCGTCGTTATATTTTAATGTTCTTCTTTCCTTCTATGGGTTGTAAATTGATAAATACATTAATAAATATCACACTCCTTCAATATTTAGGCTGAGTGGTCGGAACTACTATTATATGACTATTGTATGATAAGTCTTCTTCCTGAATTCTTTCAAGTATACATATATGATACTGACAATGAAAGTTTCATTAAAAGGAGCGTTCTCGGGTACGTTTTTGCACATGCATTTTTTATTAAATTTATTTAAAAAAAATCATTTTGTGATATAAATAAAATCAATTTATATACACATAGTATAGATATAAGCATAAATGTAATACATCTTTTCATATGCGTTATGTAATTATTTTCTTCATTTGTAATTTTAAAATTTAGATAATCCTGTGTGTTACACGGGCTCTAAAACTAGTATACTATATTCCAAATATATTATATGTCGAAACTTGTTTATGTTAATTAGTTGAGATATTTTATCTTTACGGTTACCATCTTTGTAATCGATTAGTTATATTTGTCAAAATCCGGCGGGTTTTGAGCCGGGTATGCCAACAGGTATTTTATCAAAACCCGATAGAAAACCCAAAACCCGACGGGTAATTACCCAATTAAAACCCGACGGGTTTGGAATGGACTTTAATAACTGGGTATGGGTTTGAGAATACCTAAACCCGACTCATTGTCATCCCTACACATGAAAGCACTTGGGGTGCCTTAACGAGAAAACTAGATGACCATCTGATTTATGGACCATCAATGTTAATTGTTTGCAAATTATTGGTTTAAATGTGTAATTTATGAAAGTTAGGGAGTAAAAAAACAATGTTGCCAAACCACATGCATGCATGCACACATACATGTTTATTTTTGTTATTTAAAAAATATACTTTTTACACATCTAAACTAGCTTATACTTAAAAACTAATAATGTATCACCAAATATATTTTTTATTAAATATGATAACTGTCGGAAGACAAACTATAGTCTTAACGATTATATATATAACCCTTTGCAAATTGAGAACTTTGAGAACCATTTTGGACAACTAAAAACACTTTTTAAAAAAATATTTAAAAAAATCATAAAACAAAAAATAACAAAACTTTTAAAAAAGTAAAAAAACCAAAATTCTTATATTTCATTCCGGTTTCATTAAAAAAACGTTGTGTTATACACATATGTATAATTTTATTTAATCTTTAGTTACGTAATATACACAGATGTACAGTATCATTTATCTTATATTATACATATGTGTATAAAAAACATGTAAATGTACATATAGGGTGGGGTTAAAATAAGAAGTGAAGTGTGTCTAAAAAGTGTAAGAAGTAATCTAGTGCGTTAGATATGTTGATCTGATGGTGGATATGGAAAGTATGTTTATTGTGCGGTGTGTTTTATTTTAGTCGCGGTGTGTTTATTGTGCGGTGTGTTTTATTATATCTAATGGTGAAAATACACTTTCTATTATTCTTAGAAAAAATATACTTTTTATTATAAACGGTATTTCTGATGTTGTGACTGGTACGTTCTTAGTAAACGGTATTTCTGCTTCAGTATTATTTGATTCGGGTGCGAATAGAAGTTTTGTAGCCATGACATTTAGTAAACTAGCTAAAATGAAATGTTGCGGAGTGTCTGAAACCTTCATAGTAGAAACCGCTAGCGACACTTCGGTGAAAATAATGAAAATGATTAAGAATTGTAAGATAGAACTAGAGGGACACGAGTTCCCTGTTACTTTGTACGTTATGACCTTAGGGGGGTTTGATGTAGTTTTGGGAATGGATTGGTTGTCAGAATACGAAGCTCAGATAGTATGTAAGAGTAGGATAATAAAGCTAAAGTCCTTGGATGGTAGTGCCGTGACGGTTTATGGTGATAAGGAAAGTTCAGGGCTTAACGTCATTTCGATGATAAAGGCCGAAGGGTTATTAAGACGAGGGTGCGGTGCCTACCTGGCGTATATTGTCAACGCTACGGCTGAGATGAAAGAAATGAAGGATGTTCCTATCGTGTGCGACTACCCAGAAGTATTCCCAAAGGATCTTCCGGGGTTGCCACCGGAGCGAGAGATAGAATTTCAGATAGATTTAATGCCAGGAGCCCATCCTGTCGCGAAAGCGCCTTACCGTCTAGCGCCGTCCGAGATGAAAGAATTGATGTCCCAACTGCAAGAACTCCTCGACAAAGGTTTCATTAGACCAAGTGTTTCCCCGTGGGGCGTGCCAGTGTTATTCGTAAAGAAAAAGGATGGGAGTATGAGAATGTGCATAGACTATCGCGAGCTGAATAAGCTTACGGTAAAGAATAGATATCCTTTGCCAAGGATCGATGATCTGTTTGACCAACTGCAAGGTTCAAGTTGGTTCTCACAGATAGATATCAGATCAGCCTATCACCAGTTGAAAGTGAAAGATGCAGACATCCCTAAAACAACGTTTCGGACGCGGTATGGACACTACGAGTTTCTCGTGATGTCATTCGGTCTAACGAATGCTCCTGCGGCATTTATGGACATGATGAACCGGGTGTGTCGACCGATGTTGGATAAGTCAGTTATCGTCTTCACCGATGATATATTGATTTATTCTAAGAGCGAGCCTGATCATGCTGAGCATCTGAAAGAGGTATTGGAGACTTTGAAGAAAGAGAAGTTTTACGCTAAATTTTCGAAGTGCGCGTTCTGGTTGCGAGAAGTGCAATTCCTAGGACATGTGATTAATCCGAAAGGGATTATGGTGGACCCAGCTAAGATTGAAGCGATAACGAATTGGAAGACTCCGCAGAATCCGACTGATATACGAAGCTTCCTAGGGTTAGCTGGCTGCTACAGGAGATTCATCGAAGGTTTCTCCAAGATAGCCGCACCGTTGACCGGTATGACCCGAAAGTCGGTAGTATTCATTTGGGGAAAGTTCCAAGAAGAAGCATTTGAAGAGTTAAAGAAAAGGCTCACACAAGCACCAATCCTTGCTCTGCCCGATGGCGACGAGGATTTAGTTTTTTGTGCTGATGCCTCGCATCAAGGATTAGGTTACGTGTTGATGCAACGAGGAAAAGTGATAGCCTATGCATCTAGACAGTTGAAAGTCCATGAGGGTACTTATCCGACGGATGATTTGGAATTAGCGGCAGTTGTACATGCTCTCAAGATTTGGAGACACTACTTATATGGTACTAAGTGTACTATCTACACCGACCATAAGAGCTTGAAGTACTTCTTTGAGCAGAAGGAACTGAATATGAGGCAGAGAAGGTGGTTAGAGCTGATAAAAGATTACGATTGTGACATTAAGTATTACCCCGGTAAAGCTAATGTGGTCGCTGATGCGCTAAGTCGCAAGAATGAAGAAGTCATTGCAACAGTGAAGTCCTACCAGCTGATTATGAACTCAAGCCTTTTTGTAGAAATCATCAAAGTGCAGACAGAAGTACTAGCTGAGGAAGGATTAGTGAAAAAGGAAAGAATTTATGGCCAGCAAGGTGAGTTGATGGAAAACACTCATGGCGTTAAGACTAGATTTGACCGCATGTGGATCCCACACCATGGGGATCTCAGAGGTTGAATCTTAGATGAAGCTCATAAGTCAAGATACTCGATTCATCCAGGATCCAACAAAATGTACCAAGATCTGAAAAGAGACTACTGGTGGCCAGGAATGAAGAACGATGTGGTGGATTATGTTAGTAAGTGCTTAACTTGTTTACAAGTCAAGGCCGAACATCAAAAGCCTTAATGGAAGATGCAACCGCTAAAGATACCTGAATGGAAGTGGGAACACATCACCATGGATTTCATAACTAACCTACCCCGTACAGCTAAGCATCATGATATCATCTGGGTGATTGTGGACCGTTTGACCAAGAGTGATCACTTTCTGCCTATACGAGAGGCCATCTCATCAGAAACGTTAGCAATTTTGTTCATAAAAGAGGTAGTATCTAAGCATGGAGTACCATTATCGATCGTGTCTGATAGAGATACTCGGTTTACTTCAAGGTTTTGGAAGAAATTCCATGAAGCTATGGGAACAAGATGGAACATCAGTATGGCGTATCATCCTCAAACCGATGGGCAGTATGAAAGGACGATCCAAACCCTTGAGGATATGCTACGTGCTTGCGTTTTATACTTTGGAGGAAGTTGGGATGATCATCTGCACCTAGCATAATTCTCCTACAACAACAGCTACCATTCAAGTATTGGTATGCCACCGTTTGAGATGCTTTACGGGAGACGATGTAGAACCCCAGTGTGTTGGGGATAAATTGGTCAGAAGGAAATGGGAAGCCTAGAGGTTGTGCAAGAAACATCATCAAAGTTTGATCATATCAAAGCAAGAATGAAAGCCGCTTAAGACAGACAGAAGTCGTATGCTGATAAGCGCGACGACCGATTGAGTTTAACATGGGTGACAATGTGATGCTCAAGGTCTCGCCTTGGAAGGGAATTATTCGTTTTAGAAAGAGAGGGAAGTTGAGTCCAAGGTACATTGGACCATTCAAGATTTTAGATCGTGTGGGTGAAGTAGCTTATAAGCTGGATTTACCTGATGAGTTAGAGGGAATTCATTCAACCTTCCATGTTTTTCATCTGAGGAAGTGTCTAGCTGATGACACGTCTCACGTTTCATTAATGGACATCGAGGTTGATGAACAACTGAACTACATCGAGCAACCGATAGAGATTTTTGATCGCAAGGAGAAACAGCTTCGTCACAAGGTTATACCTTTGGTGAAAGTGATATGAAAACATCGCAAGGGATCGGATGCTACTTGGGAAGCTGAGGATGAGATGCGCAAGTTTTACCCCAATCTGTTTATGTAATAGTTAGGTTTCAGGGACGAAACCTCTTTATGGAGGGAAGACTTGTAACATCCTTAATATTCTAATAATAAATAGAGAATGTTGAGTTAAATTGTCGTGCGTTTAATATTACTAATTAACGTCTAATGAGGAAAAGATCATGGACTTTGACTAATTAAGATGAATTAAAGGGAATGGGCCTTAGGTCCATGGGCTTTAAGGGATATAAATATCCCCTTAAACCATCCTAAAACCCTAACTATCATTTCCATCTTTTATAAATCTCTACACTCAAAACACACACATCCTACACCACCTCTTATACGGCCGAGAGAGAGAGACGTCCGAGGCCAAAATCAAGCCAACCATTATTAGACCTTCAATACACGAGCTAGTTACGAGATAACCGAGCAAACCGAACACATAAAGGTATGATTTCGATCTTAAAGTTCACGTCTTTATAAACGATTAGTCACGAAACTTGAACCTAGAGTAGATCGGGTATAAACGATTATTAAAGTTGTAAACTTGATGCTAAAACGAAGCTAATAGAACCATAAACCTGTGAGGCTCGATTAAATGAACCCTTAAACATAGTATCGAACGATTTTATGCTTAAAGGTCCAAGCTTTATAGTATGTACGGGTTATATATGAACGAAAATGGTTAGGAAACATTATTGGGCGATGTCGAGCCATAACAAGGGTATTAATAATCGAAAGATGCTTGTTGAGGGTGATGAAAATCATCCCGTCGCTGGATAACTTCGCTGTAAGCAAGTTCGCAGTAGGTAACTTCGCTGTAAACAAGTTCGCCAGTAGGCTACTTCGCTGTGAGCAAGTTCGCTAGAAGGAAACTTCGCCTAAAGCCAAGTTCGCTAAACACGTAACTTCGTCGCAGCTATGTTCGCTGAACAAGTTCGCCACTTTAAGTTCGTTGTGGTTCAAGTTCGACTGCTACCAAGTTCGCATACTGTTAACTTCGCTGATGATAAGTTAGCCAAGTTAACTCGCTGAACGTTAAATTAGCTTAAAATGCTAAGTAAAAGTAATCCTGTAATAGACCAAGAATGAGTAGGTGAAGAAGATAATAACTTAAAATCCTAAAGGAAAATGCGTTAAGACAGTTATTGAAAATAAATTTTTTTCAAGCTGACCTGGCAGCTTAACCCCAGCCAGGGGCTCTGCCCCTTGGACCCCGCTAGGGGCTGCCGCCCCTAGAACCCCACTGCCAGGGGCGCTGCCCCCGGACCCCCGTTCGTTGCGGGTTATATAAAGATAGAAATACAATATACGAGTAGTAATAGTTAATTGATACGTGTAATTGTTATACAGTTAGTCGTGCACAGCTTAAGAAAGAGATTACCATAAACGGTGAACGTAATCGCATTCAGGTGAATTTCTAGCCCCATTTCCTTGTTATGTTTTCAGAGCTGTGTGCATACTCGATGTGATAGTTGATACGCTTACCTCAAATGGTAAGTGTATTCCATGTATGATTTATGTGATAGATATTATGTTATGATTGTAAATGAAAGCTTGTCAATACGTGAACGATCTTCGGATATTGCACGTGTTGACAAGGGAGGTATGTATATGAAAGATGAATGTGTATGATATAAATATATGAACGATATATGAGTATGTAATAATGATTAAAGAAAGTATATGTATGAGTATGTAAAGATGGTATGAACGAAGAAGAAGAAAGAGGGATCAGACCCTAATAATATTTGAGATAGAAAAGTAAAAAGAGATCAGACCCTAATAATATCTGAGATAGATAAGAAAGGGATCAGACCCTAATAATATCTGAGATAGACAAAGGAAAGAGGGATCAGACCCTAATAATATCTGAGATAGAAAAGGAAAGGATCAGACCCTAATAATATCTGAGATAGAATGGACAGTAATATAAAGTATGAATGAAATAAAGTATGTACGTGTATGAAAGTATAAAATAAAGTAAATTAGTAAAGTAATTATTATGTATATTCAGATGCATGATTGAAGGTAAGTGAATGTATTGTATGATATATGATTAATTAGAACTCACTCAGCGTAGCTGACTTTTAGTATGCATGCAGGTGAGTAGGATGCGACAGCTGGCGTGAGCGGGACACCTGGCAGAAGAATAAAAGCCTGGCATCTGAAGATCTGCTATGTTTTATAAGTTATGTTTTGATTTGAAAAGACAAGAAGAATGGTTTTAAGATCTGTTTATGATTTAATATGTAACGTTTATGAAAGTTTTATGTTCCGCGTAAGTTTTTAATTAACTCTGATTTTAGAACTGCGTTTATGAGTAAATCCAACGTCCAAATGTAGGGTACCGGTAACGGGGCCTTACACTTTGCAAAGCTGAGTATCGATTCTGTGAACACTATCAAAATGACATTTATCAAATATTTTTGAATTATATTGAATCAAACTTCTATTAAACGTTCATTGTATTTGTTTTTTTATTTATAAATCTGTATTTAAATTTTGTTTTTTTTTTATCATTCAAACAAATCAAATGAAGTTTATAAATGCATAACTATTGTTTGTCCTCCGCCATAAACATAACATCCTACATTACAAATAAGTTTCTTACATAATTTTATAGTTACTATCTACACAACCAATAATAATTCTTACACAACAACATAGTTACTACCTTATACAACAAATAATAATCTTAAACAATACTAAAAAAGTAATATATGTACTCCATAATAATCTTGACATCCTACATAGCAATAAGTTTCATACATAAGTGTACTTACGTAGGTTTACATATTAAAATATCTTGAATTCCAACAAGGTGTTGTAGAAGATACCCCTACACAGTTAGTATATACGTCCCTACACATTTAGTATATACGTACCTACACGTGTGTACTTATATAGGCTTACATACAAGAATATATTGAATTCCTACACCGTATTGTAGAAGATACCCCTACACATTTAGTATATATGTCCCTACACATTTAGGGGGGGAGGGGTGGTGGATGTGGTGTGATCACTCATCACACACCCTACCAATCAAATGGTGTCACATCACTAACCCCAAATCCATCACATGTGATGGTTTTTTACTAGGGGTGGTGGTGTGGTGTGATGGTGTGTGATGGTTTTTTTTAATAAATACTAAATTAAATAAAAAGAAAACAATATTTTACATTAACTAAAAAATAAAACAAGATTACATTAAACAAAGACAACTAAATTAAAAAAACTGACAAAAAAACCTACGGCCCTTCCCAACCCCACTTGTCGCATATCTCGCGTTTTCGTTGAAGTAGGAGCGATTTAAAGGGTTCATCAAGATGGTCGTGCGTTTGTAGGAGGAAAGTTAGATCGGCGTTTTTTTTTTCATTCAAATGGTTGATATAAGTCTCCTCACGTTTCGTTTTTAACATATGAGCCTCTTTCCTAAACTCCTTCTTCTCGGCTATTTCTCCCATCCTAGCCGACTTGTATTTGGCGAAGTTTTCGGCCACTGCTTCCTTTCCAAGTCTTGACGGTTCCCCACTTTTCTTCCGATTCGGCCGTGTGGGTGTGGGTATGTCTTCATCGGGATTGTCTTCGGGTTCTTCGTTCAAGTTCATGTTCGGCATGTTGCACGACAAGCCGCCGGTAGACGTCGTGTAGTCCCCGGACTCGGAAGTTTTTGATCTTTTTGAACAAGATCCTTTCTTCTTTGGAGCCGTTGGTCTGTTCAAATCGACCAACGGAATCGGTACCCACTTCGCGTGACATCTCGCAATCTGCCACGCATCCAAGTGGGGAAAATCCTTACATTTGTAAACTGAGACATATTCGCGCAAAGCGTTCGTTATCATAGTTGCCTCGCTCGCTCCGCTTTGTGGAGTTCGGGACTATAAAACATTTAGAAAAAATATATTTATAACAAATTGTAAAAATAAAGTACTAGATTATAAACTAAAATAGTTACCTCTTGGACGTAACAAGCATTAAATTTTGACATTTTTCGATTTAAATCTCCCCACTTGCTAATCATTTGATCCTTGTTTCGTTCGGTTGCGCCGGGAAGTTGCGAAAAATGTTCTTTAATACGTTTCCATAACGCATCTTTTTTTTTGTTGGTTTGAGCGTTTTTTTGATTCGGAGCAATGTAAATAAGCCTTGGTCAAGGCGACCTCCTCATCGGCAACCAACGCCGAGCACCTCTTTGATGCGGCTCCTCATCCTCGGATTCATCTTCATCCAAAGTTTGCACATCGTGACAAAAAGCACTTGCAAATTGAT
This sequence comes from Bidens hawaiensis, assembly GCF_021521415.1. NCBI lineage: Eukaryota > Viridiplantae > Streptophyta > Magnoliopsida > Asterales > Asteraceae > Bidens > Bidens hawaiensis. The sequence continues at coordinate 207,944 of NW_027492861.1, read as the reverse complement.
GTATAACATCGTTATTGTCTAGGGGATCGATGGACATCTGGGACTGTTGAGAGCCAAACATTTGAGACGGTTGAGACGGTTGAGATCCAAAATTTTGAAAAGCATTATTTGGGTAATTTTGGGTAGAAAAAGGGGGTATAAAAGGTTGGTTTTGATACGATTGGTTTTGGGACGGTTGATAATAACGTTGTTGTTGGGAAGGTTGTTGTTGGTTTTGGGACGGTTGAAAAGGTTGGGGATAATAAGGTTGTTGTTCGGAAGGTTGGTTTGTGTCGGGTTCGTCTTGTAAGCGAAATCTCGTCGGTTCGCCTAGATTTTGTCGAACCTTTGGTCGGGTTTGGGTTTTCTTTGAACCCGACCCACGTTTCTTAGAACCTTCCATTTGATATGTTAAAAATGGTGTGTGTAATAGAAGATTTTGAGTTGGATTTGAGTTGGATTTGTGTATGTTTTGAAGATATGTTTATAATGTTTTTATTGTGTGTGGTTTTAATGTTTTTTTTCAATTCCAACGGCTACATTGACCCCCCCCCCAACGGCTATTTCTTCTTGGAAATCACCCCCAGCAAGCGTGATGGCCATCACGCAAACTTCCTATTTGCGCGTGACCATGGGAGCGGCGACGGTGTGGGCTAGCTCATCACGCGTGATGGGGAGGCCACCACGCACCGCCCCGTCCGCCCTTAGTATATACGTCATTACTTTACACCGTGTGGGATTATTATTTGTTGTGTAGCATAGTAACTATGCAGTTATGTAGGAATTGTTACTGGTTGTGTAGATAGTAATTATGAAACTGTGTATGAAAATTAATTGTGACGCAGGATGTTATGTTTGTTACAAAAGAAATATATTATTAGTTATGTATATATAAATTGTTTCTCTGTGTTTGAAATAATATAACTCTTGTTGAATACTATGTTGTGTAGTAATTAGTTGTGCTTTAAACAATAAATGCATTTTAATTAATAAAATGTTTATGGCATATGTTTTGCATAATAAATTCGGAAGAAATAGTTGACGAGACTGTCATATTGAGATTGAGGTTATAATTAGAGGATTTAATTCTTTATGAGTTTCATGTTTGTGTTGAATGGGTACAAAAAAAAAATACTAAATTACCCATTTGGATTTAAAGTTCATAAAAAATAAGGATACTATAATTACAAGAATGCCATGTTAAGTAAATGACTATTGATCAAACAAATTTAATGGATAAGATTCACTTCTTGCTGTAATATCACTTCTCGCATGAACCATCCTCTATATATATATATATATATATATATATATATATATATATATATATAGTGGAGAGGATAATGAGAGAATTCCATTTAATTGAGAGAACTAATAATGAAGTATTTTTAATTTAATCAAAAAAAATATTTTTAATTTTTTTTTCTTTCATCATTCTTATATGTTATTTTTCACCACAAAAAAAAATAAAAATAAAAAAAATTAACGAGTAATGCATATATGCAATACACCGACTTTTATTATAATGCATATGTGCAATAGTGTGCATTTTGATATTTGAAATAGTGTTGAATAGCATATATATAGTTGTTTGTATTGTTTATCTGAAATAGTGTTATATTATATACAAAATTTTTAAAAAAATCGATATAGTGCATATGTGCATTAGTGTTGTATTACATATATGCGATAATGTGTTTTGCATACAATTATTAGAGGCGTATTTGCATATATTCAATAGTGTGTATTGGATAATGCAATTGTGTTGTATTATATGCAATAAAACACTATTGTATATATGCAATAGGCATTAGAGCACATATGCACTACAATACTACACCGACAAGTTATTTATTTATTTATTTTTTTAGTATTAATATCATCTTATTAGAATGAGGAAAGAAAAATATTCACAAAATAATTTTTTTTAAATAGTTAAAAATAATTTTTACTAGTTCTCTAGTTCTCTCTAGATCCCACCGCTATATATATATATAGGGTATACATATATATATATATATAAGGTGTGTATATATATATAGGATCAGGATCATGAGAGAACTTTTTTTGAAATTGAGAACTATGAGAACCATTTTGGACCACAAAAAACCCAAAAATAAAACAAAATCATAAAATAAAAAAAACACAAAAATCAAAAAAGTATAAAAACCAAAATTCTTATTTTATCATCCCGGTTTCATTAAAAAAACTCGGTTTAGCTAAATTATATACACATGTATAATATATACATATATGTATATTTACATGTTTTTTTTGTACACATGTGTATAATTTAAGATAAATGATACTGTACATATGTGTATATTATGTAACTAAAGATTATATAAAATTATACGTATGTGTATAATACGACGTTTTATTTTATTTTTTTTATTTTTTTAATGAAACCAGAATGAAATATAAGAATTTTGGTTTTTTTACTTTTTTAAAATTTTTATTATTTTTTGTTTTATGATTTTTTTAAATATTTTTTGAAAGGTGTTTTTAGTGGTCCAAAATGGTTCTCAAAGTTCTCAATTTGCAAAGGGTTCTTTTAGGATCCTTACCCTATATATATATATATATATATATATATATATATGTATATATATATATATATTGGGAAATGATCAAGAGAGAACTCCTCTTTAGAAAGAGAACTAGAGAACTAATAATGAAGTATTTTTAATTTAATTAAAAAAATATATTTTTTTTCGTTCATCCTTCTTATATGTTGTTATTCTTAACCACTAAAAAATATAAAAATTAAAAAAATATATAAAAAACTCGTTGTAATGCATATATGCAATATATCGACTTTTTCTTAATGCATATGTGCACTAGTGCGTATTTTTATATGTGCAATAGTGTTGATTAGCATATATGCAATTCTATGAATTTTATATGTGCAATAGTGTTACATTATATGCAAAAAAAAAAAATCGATATAGTGCATTATGCATTA